>NC_140178.1:42797078-43087078 GCF_963971535.1 Notolepis coatsorum
TCTCTCTCTCTCTATCTCTCTCTCTCTCTCTCTCAAAAATCGGACTTGACTGTTTTTTATTGCAGATTCTGACACCGACTCTGTGGATGAAGGTGCTATGGACGATATGGAGTCCGACAACGACTCCGATATTGACGTCGCTGCAAAGACTGCAACAAGGCCGTGCACTCCTCCAATAGATATGTATAGTGTCTATCTCTCGCTCTCTCTCTCTCTCATGCATTGTGACAAAGCTGACCGTTCCTTGTTATTTCAGCGAGAGGCCCAGCTGCTGAGGCAGATACGGAGGATGATGATGATGATGATGAAGCTGTCCACTCTAAGCAGAGGGGTAAGTTGTGCATCACTATCTCACACTGACTCATTCACTCACACACATTTCTAACTATGTATGAATGTGTCTACAGTATGCACATTGTATTATACCAGTTCGTTATTGTAATATTCTCATAATTTACAGGCAAAGGTCGAGGCCGTGGCAGAGGCCGGGGCAGAGGCCGTAAAAGCATAGCTTGTGGGAGCCAGGATGAGTGGATCAAAGGCAATTTTGTGCCAACAAAAATTACCTTTGATGCAGAGCCAGGACCACTCCAAGATGCGGCCACCATCACATCCGACAAACCCATTGCCTTTCTGCGTCTGTACCTCACAGACGAACTCATGGGTGGCATTGTACAGCAAACAAACTTGTACGCCCAACAAACAATACCCCTCATTGATCCCGACCGGGTGAGTAACAGGCTACGCAAGTGGATGCCTGTCACCGTTGCAGAGTTATGGAGGTTCTTTGGAATACTCTTCCTAACGGGGATCACTCAGAAGCCAGTACATGTACTGGTCAACTCTCAAATGTTTCCATTGCGCCCATTTTTCTAACACCATGTCACGCAACAGATACCAGATAATTTGGAGGTTCCTACATTTTAGTAACAACGAGACGACATACATTGCTGATGCACTGTACAAAGTACGCCCGGTCCTAGACTACCTTGTCAACCGATTCCAGGAGCTATATCAGCCAGACCGGAATATTAGCATAGACGAGGGGATGCTGGCCTGGCGTGGCAAACTAAAGTTCAGAGTATACAGCCCCCTGAAGCCCACCAAATATGGGATCAAGTCATATGTGCTCTGTGATTCTCGCACTGGTTACTGCTTTGCACTGCGGCCATTTTGTGGGGACTGGGGCGCGCCTCAAGGACACGGTCGTTGGGCTCCTAGGACGTTTGGCAAATTGTGGCTACATGTTGTACATGGATAATTTGTACAACTCTGTGGCCCTGTCTGACATACTCCTACAGTTGAGGAACCACGTCTGCGGTACCTTGAGGATGCACCGTGGAGAACAGGAGCAGGTAAAGCATGTAACCAATGCTGAGCTGTTGGTGGGCGAGACCATGGCCCTGCACAACAAACGGGTCATGGTTCTCGCCTGGAGAGACAAGCGGATTGTCAAAATGATCACCAGCTTTCACCAGGGCACTCTAATGGAAACACGCGTCTGGCAGAAGGGTTCAAAGGAGAAGGTTACGGTCATGAAGCCGGACTGCATGCTTGCCTATAATTTGTCTATGAACGGGGTGGACAAGTTAGATCAACATATCGCATACTATCCGTTCATAAGGAAGACTGCAAAGTGGACCAAGAAGTTCGTAGTCTATTTGATTCAAATAGCCATGGCCAATGCCTATGTTCTGTACAGAGCCAGACAGCCAACAGGACCCTGCAAGACACTTATGCAGTTCCAAATCGGCGTAGTCGCTGACTTGTGTAATGAGGCAGATGTAGCAGATGCAGGTGCCGCAGGTGGGGGGGTGGGGGGTGGGAGGGAGCGCGATCCCGATCACAGGGCCTCAAGGGGAGATCCGCATTGCAGGTTGAATGGCAATCTAAAAATACATATTATGTAGAAGTATGCACCCACCCCAAAGAAGACGCATCCCACGAGAGAGTCCCGGGTCTGTAAGAAAAAAGGCACTAGGCGGGAAACCAGATCATACTGCTCAAAGTGTGGAGTTCACACTCTACCACACAAAGAAAGATTATGCTAGCTGAGCATTATCGCTAGCATAAGCTCTCTTTGTGTGCTAAGAGTGGAAACACTCTCCATGAAATATATATATATATATATATATGGATGGATGCGTACTTCCCCGTAGTATGTGTTATGATATATGAGTGTATACATTTAGTCATTTAGCTGATGCTTTTATCCAAAGTGACTTACAGGTTCTGTACGACAAGTCATCAGGATGGGCACAACTCTATCAGCTGAGTAACAATGTTTGTCTGAGGCGGCCAGACGATGCAGAGCGTAGAGGTATTGAGGGTGTGTAGTATATTGTATAGTCAGAGCCGCCTCAGGGGGTGTGCGAGCAGTGCGGTCGCACAGCGAGGCCCCCCTTCCCGCGAGGCCCCCCTTCCCGCGAGGCCCTTTTTCATCACAGACCTAAAATCTAGTTTTGCTTATATGCTTATATATTTCACATTAGACACGTTTGTAGAATGTTCCTGGCTCTGCGGCTCTGCAGCAGACATACTCACTATTGGAGCTCTGGGGCTCTGCAGCAGACATACTATTGGTTTCAACGAAGGGAGGGGTTACATCATGTGTACGCCGGCGTGCGTCATCTGCGTTTGACTATTTCGCGCGTGCAGCTTTGGAGGTTATGCTTAGTTATGCCAGCCAAAACGAAGAGGACGGTCATTCGGCAGATGGACTGAAGATGAAAGTTGTTGCATGTTAGACAGTTCAGTCAGGCTAGCCATGTCGGCTTAGCTAAAGGCAGGGACAGCTAGTTAGCTTTAGCTACATTATAATATCGAGTGCTAACGTGTGGTTCAGTCGGGATAGCCATGATGATGTCGGCTAGTAGCTAGCTTAGCTAAAGGCTAACTAGCGTTAGCTAACCTAGAGAGAGCGCGTGCAGCATTGTTATGCCAAGATGAAGAGGACGGTCATTCGGCAGATGCACTTCGTCAACTCCACACGGTTGTCTCCATCCTCTTGGACGTTTGGTGAGTTTTTAATGCACTCTATTCTATTCCCGCCGTGGATATATCTCTCTCTCTCTCTCAGGAGCCAAACGGGCCGGCTAGCTGTTGTAGTAGCTAACGGTGTGTGGCCTGGTGTCAGTACCTGGCTACTCTATTTGCAGTTAGCCTATTTAGCTGATGTCGGCCATTGGCTCCTTGCTACTTTGTTTTCTCTGGTATTGACCCTCTTCTCTTTGGATTTAAGTGTTGATCTTTGTCCTTTTGGATCTATGTATATTCATGTTGCCTTTGTGAAGTTATCTTTTCCTTCTGTTTTGTTCTTCGATTAAAAGTTGAATATCCTTTATTTGTATTTGTATTTATTGGTTTAAAATACAGAGACAGTGCATATTAAGGAACATTTGACTGTAAATATGCCAATTTAGCCAAGTTGGCTAATTTTCAACTGTAGTCTCTGGGGCAGGTGACATGAGCACAACAATAATTAAAACATAGTACAATAATTAAAACACAGTAGGAATCAGTATAGTTTACAATACACTAAAATACATACAAATAAATACATTAAAATACATTACAATACAACCCCTCAGTTAAAATGGTCGCACACTTGACCATCTCTCAACCATGATTTTAAGTTAGTTTTAAATGAAATGTAACTTTGATACTCCCTGAGCTGTGTTGGCAGACTGTTCCAGGTGTGGGCTGCTCTCACGGAAAAGGCTGTCTGACTAAAAGCAGACCTCCTGTTTGGGACTACACAGTCCCCTCTGACTACAGACCTGGTATATCTGTCAGCAGATGCTTTCTGTTTTATGAAAGTACAGAGGGGGGGGGGGGGGGGAGCCAAGCCATGTAGGATTTTATAGGTAAGGCAGGCATCTTTGAATTTGACAAGATTGTCCCAGCTCAGTAGGTTCTCATCTTTGCTTATCTCTCTCATACATGCTATCTCTCTAACACACACACACACAGACATGCTCTCTCTCTCTAACACACAAACACACATGCTATCTCTCTCTCTCTCTCTCTCTCTCTCTTTCTAACACACACAGACATGCTCTATATCTCTCTCCAACACACAAAATGACATGCTCTCTCTCTCTATATTTCTCTCTCTTTCTAACACACATATACATGCTCTCTCTCTAACACACACACACACAAACAGACATGCTCTCTCTCTATCTCTTTCTTTCTAACACACACAGACATGCTCTATCTATCTCTCTCTCTTCAATTCAAATGGGCTTTATTTCACATTCTTGTATTTCTCTCAGTAGGTATGGGAGTTTTGAGTTATTGTCGATGTTTTCAAAGTCTCTTTGGGTGTTTGCAATTTGTGGGAAGTATGTCTTGGTATAGTGGGCAGGTTGTTAAGAAGTGGAGCTTGGTTTCCACCTCATCTTGTGTGCAGTGGGTCTGTCTTCGCTTGGGAGCCAGGTCTGCCTATGGCGGCCTTTCTCGATGGCTAGGCTGTGCTCGCTGAGTCTGTACCTAGTCAAGGATCTTCTTAGTATTGGTTCAGTCACAGTGCTCAGGTATTCTGCCACTGTGTACTCTCTGTTTAGGGCCAAATAGCATTTCAATTTGCTCTGGTTTTGGGTTGTTTCTTTCCAATGTGTCTCTCTCTCTCTCTCTGGCCTTGCTCTGTTGGAGGGTCAGGGGCATTGCCGGGTCTGTGCAGCGATAACACTGTATATTGACTGTAGAACGGGAGCTCGCTCTCGCTCTCTCTCTTGCTATATGTTGACTGTATCATGCCCAGCCTCGGGCAGCGCTATTATTTAAGAATATGTTGACTGTATGAAAAAAATATATATATATATTATATATATATATATATATTTTTTTTTTTACCTTTTAGGGGGGGGGGGGGGGGCTCGCGTTTAAATCTCGCGCAGGGCCTCGCATTTCTCCCAGGCGGCCCTGTGTATAGTGTCTTGTAAATAGTGTAAGTATTTCACAATATAGGTATTACTGGTTGTACAGAACAAAGGTGTTGACATGAATATATTTGAAACACTATTCTTGGTCCACTTTCAGAGTAGCAATGTTGGTCTTGCTTGTCAATGCCGTTCATCAGTGTCCTGGTGTTAGCTGCTGATCATTTTCACAAAGAACATATGGCTCACTTTACTAACTAACACACTTTACATGTACATATGTGTTCTGATGCACAAACATAATGGTTATCTGTCATTTTGTCAGGTCAACACTAACATACTTTACATGTAAATATGTGCATCGGCCATTTTGCCAGGTCAAAACTAATGCACTTGAATATATGAATACATTTACTGTGAATGTTCACGGAGCAACGTAAAGACGCTAATTCTCATTGGTCGTGAGCTGCTGAGCGCATGCCCATCATAGCAGAGTTGCCATGTCTGTTTATTTTCCGCAACCTTTGGACACAATTTTGCTTGTTTTTGCCTTGTTTTTGTAGGTCGGCTGGCTCATTTCTCTCACAATACTGGCAACCTTAAAATACGGGACAAAGTGCATCCCGTATCAGTTCAATACGGAACGTGTCTTTTAGTTTCCAATTGCGGGACGATTCCGTATTTTACGGGACGGGTGGCAACCCTAGAGTTGAGGGCAATGCGGTCCATGGAATTCCTCTTTTGCTATTGGAAAAAAAGAAACATATGCCCATAAAATAACCTCTGACAAAAGCTGCTATGTAAACTTTCAAATAAACCTGAATTAAATGCTCTAATATTAGCTGTTATAATTAAATGCAAACTAGGTAGACAGTGAAATGATCTTACCTCAATGCTTGGGATAACTTCTCATCAGCATTACCCACATTGCATATGGGCATGTCTAGGAACTTCGTCATCACCTCCAGATTGGGCTCATCGTAGATTCTTGCAAGAATGACGAATTCTTTGTTGTTTTTTCTGTTGTTCGATTTGTCGCACAACAATGAAAAAGGCTGAGCTTTACATATGCTTGTAACCACGTCATCAAACTCCACAGCTATGGCACCTGTTGAGCAAACGAGTCCAGTGATTAGATTTGATTGTCCTTTATATTTGCAAAACAGTCTATCCTTTTCACAGCAGCCATTTAACAGAAAACAGGGTAAACCTAGGCTAGTATATTGTCTATTCATTAGTAACGTTAGCTGCTAGCTAGTCTGTGGCTAGCATTAACAAAGCCACCAAATGGGGGAGGGGGACCCTGATGTAAACAAGACAAACATCTTTCTCTGGTCTGCATCCCCTTAACAATTGTGTGTATTGAGCCGTACTGTATTGTACCCATTCTGCAATCTGTTAATACAATTATCTGTTAAATCTGTTAAATAAAGTTTTCATTCATTCATCTTACCTTTGATGAGTTTGTTTTCCCAGCCGAGTACCTCTGAGCAATGGAAGAGTCGGGGAACATGTCTGCTATCCGGTTGAAATCGTCGCAAAAACTGAAGGCCACGTTGGCTTTTGCACAAAGCATAGACATTTTAACTTCAGCTTTGGTGACTTGATCAGCCTCTGATGTGTTTCTCGTCACGGGTCACAACCATCTTTCGGTCTGACTTCCTGTGCTAACGTTCTAATCTACACTGCTGCCACCTGTCGTCACAGAGGGGAATTGCAGCCATTTTGTAAAAATAAAAAAACTGGAAAAATACGGGAACATATTTTAACGGGAGGGCGGCGGGAAAGAAGGTTGAATCCCGGGAAAAACGGGAGGGTTGACAGGTATGCGCTAGCGTAGCGTAGCACAATGCATGGAAGCGAATAACGTGCAGCCAGATAGCTTTCTACTGAATGCAGACACACACACACACACACAGTATGTAGGCGTTTATTTCTAGCGTGATTCATTCATTGTTCTGTCAATGAATCAATCAATCACTCATTCTGTATAAAGCTATCTGTGCCTGGCTGCTTGTTAGCCTAGCTTAGCACAATGAATTGAAGCGGACAGTGTCGGTTAGCTAGGCAACGTCGGTCTCGCTCGAGACTGACTTAGACAAAATTGGCCTAATTCTCGTCGGTCCTCTTCGCCGTGAATACAGAATTCTCCAATACGATTGATACCTGCTGCCAACGCTAATGCTGTGTTGTCGATAGCTTTTCTGCTCAGAGCTCAGTCACAGTGTTTACTTATGGAGATCACCGTCAGTGAAACTGCCCCCCCCCTCCCCCGACACTTAAATCAGCCCCTCCCCTCGACATTGTAGTTCTTTCATACTATTGCGGGGAAAAACAGCCTTACAATCTAATAACATTTAACCTATTTACAAGTCGTATTAAGTTTTGCAAATAAGGAGACATATATATAACATCTTAAAGCACTCAAAAATGCCATTTCTCTATTTTGACCGATTTCTGAAATGTGTGACTTTTTGGCCATTTCTGAGACATTCTCTCTGCCTTTGTTTACCCGTGCGCGGGTGCAAACAGCGTGGGCCGACTCCAGAGGGATTTATTAAGAGGTTAAAACAAAATAAAAGGAAACTAAATCACCAAGTCTAAATGTTTCAGAAAATGTGTTTGATATCAAAATGTTTTCTCATTTCCATGACATACCATATCCCTAAGCCTTGCTGATCTTCCACCAATCACAAGAGCACAACACATCTGATGGTCTTTTCATTAATCACTGTGAACATTACATGAACATAACATGAGTCAGGTAATAATTGTATTGTGTATTCTGTCTGTTGTTTTGACTATTACTCAAGACTGGGTTTGGTGTACAATGGAAACTGTAGCTCGCCTCTTATGCAATTAGTGTCATTAGGTACACAGTCTTGAACGTATGACTTTTGTCAGATTTTTGTCACATTTCAAAATACAAATCTAATTTGTAACGGAAACAGCACGGCCCAGGACAGGAAGGCCCTACAGAGAGTGGTGCGCTCAGAAGAGCATACTACGGGTATTGCACTACCACCCCTGCAGGACTTATACAATAGGAGGTGCAAATCCAGAGCCTGTAGAATAATGAAGGACCCTCACCACCCCAACAACAGCATGTTCAAGCTGCTGCGGTCGGGCAAACGCCTCTGCATATATGCAGAAAGAACAGAGAGACTAAGGCTCAGCTTTTTCCCGCACGCCATCAGATCACTGAACACTGATCTCTCCACACACAAGCACACATGAACACACACATACACACACAACACAACATTCTGCACTCGCTCACACACAAACGCACCATAGCTCACTTTAAACACACAAGAAAAGGACACTTTAAAGGAAGGCAAAAAAGGACACTTTAAGAAAATAACTTGTTGTGATTATTGCATAGTAATAATAATAATAATAGTTAATAGTTAGTAACAGCAGGTATAGCATAGGGACACATAGAAGTAAAACTGTATATTGTATAGGAGTGTACATAGGACCCAGTGCCTTGAAGCGCTTTATTAATATATTTTATCATGTCTATTCTACTTATTTTTATTACTATTTACTATTATTACTATGGTATTCTTGCACAATCGTAGTGGGCATGGCCAATCACATTTCACTGTATGCCCTGGTATGTATGTGATAAATAAACTCTTGAATCTAATTTAATTATGCTCAACTTGTATTAGAGACTTACTTACTTCCTGCCCGTTATGCCTACTGGCATGTTCAGTATTCAATTGTACTAGAGATCATAGACAAAAATATGCCCCCCCCCCCCCCCCCCCCCTTTCACTGTCAAATAGTCTCTGTCCAAAGAGGAGGTAAAACAACCAGTGCTACTTATACTCATATTATTTTCACACATTTCATGAATAATATTATGTTAATTGTCCGCTCATCTTTTTTAGTCTAGTTTATAAATGAGTTGGAAAAAGTCAAATTATTTCACTGTTTATTCACTGTGTACATGGAAACAATGATGAACGCAGCCAAGATACTGTATAGTTTCCTTACACAGAATATTTTCTTACTTTTCTGATAACTGCATCACTGCATAACTCCTAAATGTTCAGACAAGCTTACTATTTGGTTATTTGTGACACTTTGTATACATGCAATTCAAAGTTATTTGATAATAACATACATTTCTGACTGTGCGTTGTGATTGGACAATAGACATTCAGTGCTTATATCAGCAATATATAAACTATTGTGTGTGTGAGCGCATTGGGGTGTATTTATGCGTGTGTGTTTGTGTGTGTGCACAGTTAATCACCTGTGTGTGTGTGTGTGTGTGTGTGTGTGTGTGTGTGTGTGTGTGTGTGTGTGTGTGTGTGTGTGTGTGTGTGTGTGTGTGTGTGTGTGTGTGTGTGTGTGTGTGTGTGTGTGTGTGTGTGTGTGTGTGTGTGTGTGTGTGTGTGAGTGTGTGTGTGTGTGTGTGTGTGTGTGTACATGTGGGTGTGTGCGTGTGTACATGTGGGTGTGTGTGTGTGTGCGTGTGTGTGTGCGTGTGTGCACATGCCTGAGTGTGTATATGTGTGTGTACACGTTTGTCATAGACATCTGTGTGGTCGTGGCCCCTTGTTCCTGTACCAGCCCTCTGTAGACCTGCACATCCCAGCTTCTGTTGGGTCACTGCACACTCTGAGAAACAATGGCACCATATTGTATATTCTATGTTCCTCCTGGGGCATATTCTTCTCCTCTGTAGAGCAGAAGAAGTTTACATTTAATTAATTACCTTCTAGATGACAACCACCTGTTGTATTGTAACCGCCACATGTGTTTCTTTGTGCAGGAGCACAATAAAATAAATTATCATCCTCTTTTTAAGCAGTTACATATAGAGCGTGATATAGTTTGGTTATTGGTACCAATGTGCTGATCTATGGAACTCGGACATTGCCTTCATTCCTACCACAATATACAATAGCACTCTCGCATAATCCTTGCAGGGGAGGAGGTAGAGACAGGCCTGGACTGGCCATCTGGCATACCGGGCATTTTACCGGTGGGCCAACGCATATTTGTGGCCCAATCACATCTCTTACTAAGCACCCCCCCCCCCCCCCCCCCGCCAGTCGTGTGGTACATGACTGAGATGGGGCTGGTACATGGCTGAGAGGGGGCTGGTATACATGACTGAAAGGGGGCTGGTATACAGGACTGAGAAGGGGCTGTGGTACATGACTGAGAGGGGGGCTGGTACATGACTGAGATGGGGCTGTGGTACATGACTGAGAGGGGGCTGTGGTACATGACTGAGAGGGGGGCTGGTACATGACTGAGAGGGGGCTGTGGTACATGACTGAGAGGGGGCTGTGGTACATGACTGAGAGGGGGGCTGGTACATGACTGAGAGGGGGCTGGTACCTGACTGAGAGGGGGGCTGGTATACATGACTGCGAGGGGGGCTGTGGTACATGACTGAGAGGGGGCTGGTAGATGACTGAGAGGGGGCTGGTACATGACTGAGAAGGGGCTGGTATACATGACTGAGAGGGGGCTGGTATACATGACTGAGAGGGGGCTGGTATACAGGACTGAGAGGGGGCTGGTATACATGACTGAGAGGGGGCTGGCTGGTACATGACTGAGAGGAGGCTGGTAGATGACTGAGAGGGGGCTGGTATACAGGACTGAGAGGGGGCTGGTACATGACTGAGAGGGGGCTGGCTGGTACATGACTGAGAGGGGCTGGCTGATACATGACTGAGAGGGGGCTGGTACATAACTGAGAGGGGGCTGGTACCATGTATTGTGCATCATTGTAGGTCAAACCATTAAAATGTTAATTTCCACGACAGCCATTTTAGATTTTGGTCTCTCACACATTTTCCCTGCCCTTGTTTAAAATACACTCCGGCAAAATTTGTTTATTAACGATAAATACAGGACTGAGAGGGGGCTGGTATACATGACTGAGAGGGGGCTGGCTGGTACATGACTGAGAGGAGGCTGGTAGATGACTGAGAGGGGGCTGGTATAAAGGACTGAGAGGGGGTTGGTACATGATTGAGAGGGGGCTGGCTGGTACATGACTGAGAGGGGCTGGCTGATACATGACTGAGAGGGGGCTGGCTGGTACATGACTGAGAGGGGGTTGGTACCATGTATTGTGCATCATTGTAGGTCAAACCATTAAAATGTTAATTTCCACAACAGCCATTTTAGATTTTGGTCTCTCACACATTTTCCCTGCCCTTTTTTAAAATACACCCCGGCAAAATTTGTTTATTAACGATATAACGTTATATGAGTACTGGCTGAGCGTCTCGCTCTTTCGCCATATCGAGATATACCTCATCTCCTAGTACCTACTGTACTTCACTAACGAAAACAAAGCACCCATGCACTTGACCAGGCCCCTCCCCAGTGACCTCCTATAAGGCACCAGGGGTGGTCACACTCGCCCTTCCTCTGGAAAAGTTTTCCATCAAGAAAAACCCCCTCAAGGGACCTCAGGGCGCGCTAAGAGCGAGACGCTCAGCCAGTACTCATATAACTAGGTTATATACATAACCTATCATTATATGGTCGTACTGGCGAATCGCGTCTCGCTCTTTCGCCATATCGAGATATTGGGACAGAGCAGATGCGAGGACCGACAAATGTACCCCCTGAGGACCCGCAAGCCCTACCACCAGGGGGGAGGGGAGTCCCGTCACCCAACCCTTCCTAGCGAAGAGGGGGCGGCAGTCAACTCCACCCAAGTGCGAAAATGAGGGAACTAGAGACCCCTAAAATGCACAGCACAGGCGGGACCACGTGTGACACATCACCTCATGGCACACACCCACACATCCCTGCTAACCCACCGAAGGGCGGGACGCAGGGGAGATCCCAGACCTCAGCACCGCCTGGGAGACAGAACCCCCAGTCATGTCCATGAGGTAAAACCTAACAAAGGGACCCAGGAGGACCAGGAGGCCGCAGCACAGATGTCCTCCACCGAGGCCCCCCCTAACAAGGCGAGTGGAGTGCGCCCTGACACCTCCAGGGGGGGCCAGCCCAGCCAACGTGTAGCAAAGGGCAATGCCCTCGCACAACCAATATGACAGGCGCTGTTTCGACAATGCCTTACCAGCGCGAGAGCCACCGTAACAAACAAAGAGCTGATCGGTAGCCCTGAGATCCTGAGTCCGGCTGAGGTAAACCACCAAAGCCCAGACTGGACACGACAGGTGAAGGCTCGCCTCTAACTCACCAGGGTGAGGAGGCGGATGAAACTCCTGAACCACAATATCCCTGGAGCGAAAAGAGCTCCGGATATTTTTTGGCACGAAGACTGGATTAGGCCTCAGAGTCGCACCGCTATTGACACGAATAGACAAGCACTCAGGCCGCACCGAGAGAGCACAGAGCTCACCCACGCGCTTAGCGGAGGTGATGGCCAGCAAGAATGCAGTCTTGAAAGACAGCTGTTCCAAAGACGCCTGCTCAAGAGGCTCAAACGGGGCCTCGGACAACCAGCCGAGGACCAGATGGAGGTCCCAACTTGGAGACAGAGAACGTTTCACCGGCTTAAGGCGCAGAGCGCCAAGCAGGAAACGCTTCACAAGAGGGTGACTGAACAACGTAAGGCCCTCAAACCCCTCATGACAAGAGGATATAGCCACGGCATATACCCTCACCGTCGAAGCCGACAGTTTATCCAATATAGACTGAAAGAAGGAAAGGACAGCGTCCAGAGGGCAGGACACCGGGTCCCAGCCCCCCACCTTACACCACTATTGGAAAATACGCCACCTACCCGCGTTAACCGCCATAGTGGACGGAGCATGCACGTTCCGGATGGTGTCGACCACAGAAGGGTCCATCCTCTCCAGACTCACCCTCTCACCAGCCAAACCATCAGCGGCTGGCCCAGCACAGGGAACCGCCACAGAGACCCGTGCGATTGAGAGAGGGCCCGCGATGACCAAGGAACAGGCCACGGCGGGGCTACCAAGAGCTGGATCAGGACCGGGAACCACACAGCTGCGCCCCGGTCCGGTGCGATCAGGATCAAGGTCCTGCGCTCCCGACGTACCCGCTCCAACAACTGACCTATCAGATGTATAGGGGGAAAAGCGTACAGAATCCCGGGCGGCCATGGATACATCGAGAAGGCATCCACCCCCAACGGAGGATCGCCCCCCCGAATGATCGAGAACCACAAGGGGCACTGGTGAGACTGTCTGCTCGCAAACAGATCCACCGAGGCTTCCCCGAAGGGGTCCCAGACCTGTCTGACTATGTCTGGACGTAGTCCCCACTCGTCGAGACGAGGACCGCCCTGCGACATCACATCTGCGCCCACATTCTCCCTGCCAGGGACGTGGAGCGCCCTCAGGCTGCGCAGATTGCGAGACGCCCACAGCCAGAGCTCGAACGCCGCCCGATGCAGATGGGTGGAACGTACTCCACCCTGTCTGTTGATATACGCCGCTGCCGTCATGCTGTCCGTCCTGACCAACACATGCTCGCCCACCACAAAGTGGCCGAGCCGTTTGAGGACCAGGAGGACCGCCTTCAATTCCAACACATTGATGTGCATGGCAGACCGGGCAGCATGGACCGTCCAGCTGCCCCCCACTGCGTTGGTCCGACACATCCCCCCCATCCCGTGAGGGAGGCGTCGGTGAAGACTGTGACGTGTGACCGCCTGCCGCCCATGGGGACCCCGCTGGTGAGGGTACCAGGCCTCCTCCAGTAGGCGAGATCCCCCCATATTGACAAGGGAACCTTCAAAAGCTTCCTCTTGTCTCTCACCGGGTCTATTTTCATACTGGAAAACCACCTCTGTATCCTCCTCATGAAGAGGAGGCCAAGAGGGACCACAGAGTGAGCAGATGCCATCATACCGAGCAGGCGCATCACATACAGCGCCGTAACCGTCCCACCAGAACGGAGACCCCTGAGCGCGTCGAGGATAGACACTCGCCGCTGCTCCGAGAGGGTTGCCCTCATGGGCCTTGAGCTTAGAACCAAGCCCAAGTACTCCACCTTTTGACTGGGAAGAGGCGTACTCTTCTTCCAGTTCACAGCAAAACCCAGCTTGGTGAGGAATTCCACCACCAGCCTGGTATGAGACCTGGCGACCTCCTCCGACCGGCTGAGGAGAATGTGCGGGGGGCCAGAGAGTAGCCGAACGGCAACCTCTGGTATTCGTACGCCACGCTCTGAAACAGGAACCGTAGGTATTTCCTGTGAGGAGGGAAAATCGAGATGTGAAAATACGCATCCTTCAGGTCTATGGAGGTGAACCAGTATCCCACCCTGACATCGCTTAACAGGTGTTTGACGGTCAACATTCTGAACCGTCTCGCCACAATCAGACGATTGAACTCGGACAGATCCAGTATAAGTCTTGACACCTCCCGTTTTTTTGGGCACCAGAAAATAACGGGAGTAGACGCCCGACATCTGTCACTGCTGCCGACCCTGACAACAGGGTCTAAACCAAACCTGAAAACGGAGGGTGGGGTTGTGCGAACTGCAAAACAAGCCCCCGCCTCAACGTTTTCTCCATCCACTTCGACATATTGCACTGCTGTAGCCATATGTGATGATACTCCCAAAGCGCACCCGCTGCCATTTGGCGCTGGCCCGCAAGGAACTGTAGATAGGCGGCCCGGTCCCACCCGCTGTGCGTAGCCAACACTGGACCCGTTAACCGTGCTGGCAGGGCATTTCATGGAGTCGGGACATCGGTCCCTGATACAACCCATGAGGCAATCGCACCCAAGGGGGGACCCCAACAGAAAGAGCCGGTTTGATACGGGAGAAGCTGACATCATGCCAGGTGACAAGAGCTCCCCCACTGAACACCCCTCCAGCATGGACCGCTGAGGGGCTGTTCTGCAGCTGGACATGCAAGGTGTGAGGACCCCATGGATTCCTACACACCGTAGCCGTGCAGTGATATTACTACCACCCAAATCACGCGCGCCTGCCAGACCACTCCGAGGCTCTCCGGAGTGGGAGACACTAAGGTGATACCCGGCGTGGCAAAGGCGAGGTCGGGGAAACCCGCGCTGAGCATTCCTTCGAAGAGGCCTCGAGTCCCCCTGCTGACAACCTTTGAAGGTGACAGACGTAACACCAGGCTCACCAATCGCAGATGCAGAACGTGACAGCACAACATTCTCACGGACAGACCCAGGCTCAGCCATCAACTGGGTGTCAGCCCCTGTCCCCATGAGAAGCGAAACGTGGGGCCGCATGCGTTTCATTGAAGGCCCACGGCCCGCAGCCAAAGGAAACAAATCAGAGCCCCTTTTCCGCTGGTGTTGGGGGAGGCAGTGATCGGAGAGCGGGCTGCACACAGCAGGACGGCGACGGTTTCTTAGGCCGTGCTCATCCAATGTAGCCGATCCCTCTGCCGCCAAGGCTGTCGGCCTTGTGGACATCTGTTGACGTAGCGCCCAGGGTACCTCAGGCGGGGGAAACATGGCCGCTGGTCGAGGGCCTTGCCATAGTCGCTGACGAGGCCGTGCTCTCACCTCTGGCTGCATGGCGTGAGGCGGTGTGGGGCCCAGGTCAAATACCGCCTGCGTTTCCGCAAAACGACAAAAAAGTCCTTCCGCGGAAAGAGGAGCCTTAAGGAGAAGAAACCTTTCCTCCTCCCCAAGGGAAGACTGCTCCAACCAGAGATGCCTATTAATAAGTGTTGATAGCATCCTGATCCTCCCTGCGGTTATAGCTTGCGACTGATTCAAGATTTATATAACCCCAAAAACACGCACAATGTTTTCAGCGTCGGCTGGCCCTGTAGCCCCACTACCCGATGCCAATGTGGACAGAAAAGCAATCAGCTGAGCCACGACACTGGCCGCCCTGTTGTCAGCCCATTTACCCGTAAAAAGGGTAAATAAGTCTCAGCAAAACCCCCCACATTAGCTACCGACTGACCTTCATCAATGAACCGGTTAAGAGGAGGGAAAAGCGGTGACATCCCACAGCGGGGAACAGTGGAACAGTGACCCAGCATTACAGCATTAGCAGCGCGCTCCAGGATAGCCGGGAAAACGTCCAACTCAGAGTTACGTTTACCCAGATATCCTGCCCCTTGCGCCAATACACAACTCGGTTGTCTCACAGGACAACAAGCAGTATTACTAACGCCAACATTAATGCCTGATGGCACAGAGCCTACCTGAGCGTGAGTTAGCCCGATAGCTACACATCGCGCGACGTCCCTCGACCTGCTGTCAGAAGACGAGGAAACCCAAGGACAGACCCGACGTGCCGTTGGAACATGCCGAGAAGATTCCAGGGGCTGGCAAATCTCTGGCGAAAACCCAACATTGTTCAATTTCTCTCTGCATTTCATAACAGCTAGTTACATGGGATGCAAAGCACGTCCATGATGGAAAACGAAAAAAGGGGAAGGGCGAGTGTGACCACGCCTGGTGCCTTATAGGAGGTCACTGGGGCGGGCCTGGTCAAGTGCATGGGTGCTTTGTTTTCGTTAGTGAAGTACAGTAGGTACTAGGAGATGAGGTATATCTCGATATGGCGAAAGAGCGAGACGCGATTCGCCAGTACGACCATATAACCCTCCTAGATGACAAATCCATTGAGAAACGGACCTTCGCTCTCCACGGTCACGGAAGCGCCACAGATGACCCAACTACTAGGATAAGGGTTCCCTTGATAAAGAAAAAAGTTGTAGAACGCGCTCACATCACTAGACTTGACACTGGGTGCTGTAACCTCTAATATCATGCAAGCCATTCTGAAGAAGGTGTGTTCACACCGAAACGTCATATGATTACAGGCTGCCAATACATTTGGAAAAACCTGGAGTGCGTGCCTGGACATTGTTTCCCTATTTTTATATTCCCTTGATAAAGATCCATGAAAAGGCTGTATAATATAAAACACCTATAGCTCAACTGCAAAAACAGCTTTTTTGATTTGATTAGATTTGTATTTGGAAATTAAAAACACATCATAAAAACAAATTATCTTGACCAATTTGTATTCCTGAGGATATCACCTAAAAGCATTAATTAAAACACGTATTTCCAAGGTGGTCCTCGATGGAAGACATAAAAACATAAAAACACAGTATTATAGCCTACACAACTGCAAATTTTTGCTCAACTGCAAAAATGTATGCCTACTTATGTATTAGCCTACAGGGAAAAACACATTCACAACAGGCAGCTAAGTTTATTTTCAGCCAAGTATGGTAATAAGGTAACTATTAGGATATATATGGTATGGATTACTTACTCTTATAACTCATTATTATCTGTGGTAGCTCTAGTCTCCACCTACACAAATAGTTTTTGTGCTGTCCATTGAGCATGCACCTTTACGTGGTAGGCACATTAACTGTAGGTCAAACTCTCCAAACAAACAAGCACACCATTGATTTAATTGCCATATAAATCACATACAAAGCTCTAACTATTACTCCTCTCTGAACATGAATATAAAACAAAAAGGTGATCTATTAACTGTGTAAACCTTATGCAATATTCATCATTGATATTTGAATACTTCAAATCTGTATGAACTGAGTAGTTAGTATCAAATGAAATAAGATGGAACAGATAATAATAATAATGACTTGGATTTATATAGCGCTCTTCATGACACCCAGAGCGCTTCACAGAGTCCATTATTCGTTCATACACAGTCATACCGGTGGTGGTAAGCTACAATTGCAGCCAGAGCTGCCCTGAGGCAGACTCACGGAAGCGTGGCGAATAATCAACGCCTACGGCCCCTCCGACCACCACCAACATTCATTCACATGTATACACATTCATATGAGGCAAGTAGGTTAAGTGTCTTGCCCAAGGACACAACGGCAGTGGGATGGACATGGGCTTGAGCGGGATTCGAACCACCAACGCTTCGATCATTGGACGACCCGCTCTACCCCTGAGCCACGCCGCCCCACAGATCCATGCATTAATTTAATAAACAACTATTTGCTCATTACCAGTATGGTATTGTTTAAATTGTACAGCTTTTTGCACATCTTTGTCAGGGAATTCCAACTATTCTGGACCATTAACGGATGTACCAGTTAATTGTAATCATCTCTCTCTCCTTATGCCTAGTCAAGCCAGGTTGTGGAGGAGAGAGACAGGGATGAACAGGCTATAGACTACTTTGCCCATCCTGAGCCTGCTATGATGCAGATGTTTTTACATCACCACCCAAAACAAGATTCAGCCAAGAGCGAGTGAGTACACTGGTCCACTTGCACGGGTACACTTGTCCATGGCACTTACTACCCAGCTTTGTAGTGGTTTGGGGGAATAGTACAGTAGGTACGCATATTTAAGGGGACTGCAAGGATGGTGTCCGACCGATTATGGTGGGCCGGTCTGGGCCAAAAATGCCAGTCCAGCCCTGGGTAGAGATGGTGGAGTCCTACAAGTTTCTTGGAGTTCACATGAACAAAGATCTGGACTGCTCGGACAACACTGAGGCCATCTACAGGAAGGGACAGAGTAGACTGTTCTTCCTGAGGAGACTCAGGTTGTTCGACGCGTGCAGCCGACTGCTGCTATCGTTCTACCAGTCGGTTGTAGCGAGCGTCCTCTTTTTTGCTGTAGTGTGCTGGGGGGGCAACATCAACTCGAGGGACTCCAGCAAGCTGAACAAGCTGGTGAAGAAGGCTAGTGTGGTATTATGCAGGCTTCACAATACCAGTTTTACCAATCAGTGTTTATCTCTTAATATAACTCAAGTTGTCTTATAACAATCTGACCAGAAAAAGCCTGAAGGCAGGTTAATACTAAGGGGGATTTCTGTGTGTGTTGCAAAACGTGGAATGTTGTGAACTGATACTAGCATTTGCATATAAACTCCAAATTAGCAGCTGGGGACTGTTTCTTATTTCTTATCCTGCTAAGCTAGTATGCCTCAACACTGTAGAGCAGTGTTTCTTATCCTGCTAAGCTAGAACGCCTCAACACTGTAGAGCAGTGTTTCTTAGCCTGCTAAGCTAGAACGCCTCAACACTGTAGAGCAGTGTTTCTTATCCTGCTAAGCTAGAACGCTTCAACACTGTAGAGCAGTGTTTCTTATCCTGATAAGTACGCCTCAACACGAATTTCCCCTAGGGGATCAATAAAGGATTATGTTGGGCAGCTGGGTGGCGCAGCGGACATTGCGCTCATCAACAACGCAAGAGACACCGGTATCGAATCCGGCTGTCGGCGTTGCCTCCGGCTTGGGCCGGCCGTCATACTAACTCAATTGGCAGAGTTAGCGGGTGGGAAGTCGAAGGGTGGTAGTCTGGTCGTTGCGAACAGCGACTCCTACAGGTCGGTTGTAGTGGCAATTCTAGGAATTTTTAAACAAGGGAGCACAGGGGGGGCATGAGCTAGTATGGGGGGGCACAAAAAAATTACATAAAAAAAATTCTGATATTTCTTTTTGTTATAGCTACGTATGACCGGTAAGTATAAAGGAAGTTGGGTTGATCTAGACAGGTAGCCTAAGTGTAGCAGGTAAGGTATAAAGGTAAGTATATTAGGTTACATTATTTTACCAATAGCAGATCAGACAACTCTTCAGCCATTGGGGTTCATAGAAAATATTTTATTGGCACCACTGCTGTACAAGTCTCTTTTTTTCACATGAAAGACACAACAACACAATAATAATAATAATAATAATAATAATAATAATAATAATAATAATAATAATAATAATAATAATAATAATAATAATAATAATAATAATAATAATAATAATAATAATAATAATAATAATAATAATAATAATAATAATAATAATAATAATAATAATAATAATAATAATAATAATAATAATAATAATAATAATAATAATAATAATAATAATAATAATAATAATAATAATAATAATAATAATAATAATAATAATAATAATAATAATTATTATTATTATTATTATTATTATTATTATAATAATAATTATAATAATAATACATAAGACATCACAGAAATGAAATGTATTGCAATAATGACAAGACAATAGAGATAAAATAGAATAAATGAAAATAAAACAGAAATAAAGATTTAATTATATTGATAGACATTACAAAAGAGATTCCTAATTACAACAATAATTGTTCACCCAAGGGCTGTCTACTATTAACAAACCTAAAACATGTTAGCCATTGTAGGTCATTCACCAGGTCAGAGCGAAATAGTAAATTATAGGCACAACTCCCAATATCAGTAACGGGTCTATTGTTCTAAGAATAACATTTGTCTAAGAGCCCAATAGCCAGCAAGGCCACTGGAGACCAGAAGCAGAGCAGCCATTGTAGTGCTGTATTTTAAAGTGTTTTATCACTCAATAAATTCAATTAATAATAAACTAAATTAATTGTATCACTCTATCAAGTTGCCCGGTGGCATGAAATTATTCATTCATATTAATTCAAGTATTTGCATGTGAGTGAAAGGTACATGCATTGTTTCAAATATTGTATTGCCACCAGTGCTGTGCTTATTTACATTTATACAACTGGTTACAAATCAAACAAAGTATTTTAAACAAGTGTTTTCTCACTCAATTATCAAGTTGCCCCATGACATGAAAGGGATTCAAGTATTTGCATGAATGCACGGTACATACATAATATTTTATTGCCTCCACTGCTGTCAGACAACTATTTACTTTTCCAAGTATTAACATATTCACTAGCATACCGTAAATCCTCAAATATAGGACGTGTCTTCTATTTACCTCAGCTGCAAAGAGCACCAGGGCCCTCATTCATCAACGTGATGTAGAAAATGTTCTATTTCCACACGTAAGCACAGAATTTAGAATGCGTGCACGCACAAAAGAAACGGGATTTACCACACGTGCGTACGCAGGTTCTACGCACACCTGTCATGATAAATATCACCTTGGCCCTGCGCCGAGGCTCGTGCACACTTTCACGTATTTGCATACCAAAACCGCCCCATTAACCATATACGGTAATGGACACCCCCATGAAATATGGAAGAATGGACTAAACCGAGGGTGTTGTACACTGTCGGATATTATATCTATTAACTTCCTAAAAGACCATTGCTGCCTGGACACCGCAAACACTAATAAAGACCATTAACCACTGTTTTGCCGTTGCCCGTTAGTGTCATTAATGCATGCTGGAATAAGAATGCCTTTCTTAATTTATTTTTAATATTAATAATTATTATAATACAATAAAAGACAGCTCCGTCTTTTAATACACATATATTGTACAGTAACGTCAAATAAATACTACAGTCCCTGCTGAAATAAAGGTTCTGCACGCACATACCAGCAGTGATCTACAGCATAAAAGATATCCACTTTATAATACTATTCTGAGTAGATAATTCATCTGTATCGCAACAGAGTCACGGATCTGGTCGGGGCAGGTAGCATTATGTCGGGAAAATCCTTATGAAATAAACAAAAGTGAATTAAAGAATTTAAAAACAAAGTTTAGCATATTAAATCGTTTTATAAGCTTTCTGAGTAGATAATTCATCTGTATCGCAACAGAGTCACGGATCTGGTCGGGGCAGGTAGCATTATGTCGGGAAAATCTTTATGAAATAAACAAAAGTGAATTAAGGAATTTAAAACGAAGTTTAGCATATTAAATCGTTTTATAAGCTTATAGCTTTTTTCGTGCTGATTTGAGAAGGGTCCAGCTGCAGAGCCGGAGAGCAACTCTCAGGGCCAAGATAGCACTTATACTATTTTGAGAGAGACAGCAGAGAGACAGACAGCAGAGAGACAGACAGACAGACACTGTTCCACAGTGTGTGTGTGTGTGTGTGTGTGTGTGTGTGTGTGTGTGTGTGTGTGTGTGTGTGTGTGTGTGTGTGTGTGTGTGTGTGTGTGTGTGTGTGTGCGTGTGCGTGTGCGTGTGCGTGTGTGTGTGTGTGTGTGTGTGTGTGTGTGTGTGTGCATGCGTGCGTGTGTGTGACTACTAGTCTAATGGTAGAGACTCAGCCCCCCCCCCCCCCCCCCTCTGGACCACCTCCTAGTAGAGACTTCTCTAGGAAGAAGACGAAGATGGGGATTAAGGCGAGACACTGCAGGTGAATAGGCAAATATACTTTTTTTGTTGATTTTGAGATTTTGTTATATTTTGCTTCCTAAACATGTCTTCTATGAAACTAGTGACAATAAAACGTCAATAACACACATTTAGTTGTTCATTTTACTTCATTTTGCCTTATTGCATCCATAAATGTCCACATATTTAATGGGGAAGTGCCTCATTTGCATATATAAACATACATTTCAGAAAACTTGTCTCTACTAGGAGGTGGTCCAGAGGGGGGGGTCTCTACTGGGAGGTGGTCCAGAGGGGGGGGGTCATTGTGTGTGTGTGTGTGTGTGTGTGTGTGTGTGTGTGTGTGTGTGTGTGTGTGTGTGTGTGTGTGTGTGTGTGTGTGTGTGTGTGTGTGTGTGTGTGTGTGTGTGCGTGTGTGTGTGTGTGTGTGTGTGTGTGTGTGTGTGTGTGTGTGTGTGTGTGTGCGTGCGTGCGTGTGACTACTAGTCTAATGGTAGAGACTCAGCCCCCCCCCCCCCCCTCTGGACCACCTCCTAGTAGGGACTTCTCTAGAAAGAAGACAAAGATGAGGATTAAGGTGAGACACTGCAGGTGAATAGGCAAATATACTTTTTTTGTTGATTTTGAGATTTTGTTATATTTTGCTTCCTAAACATGTCTTCTATGAAACTAGTGACAATAAAACGTCAATAACACACATTTAGTTGTTCATTTTACTTCATTTTGCCTTATTGCATCCATAAATGTCCACATATTTAATGGGGAAGTGCCTCATTTGCATATATAAACATACATTTCAGAAAACTTGTCTCTACTAGGAGGTGGTCCAGAGGGGGGGGTCTCTACTGGGAGGTGGTCCAGAGGGGGGGGTCTCTACTAGGAGACTAGTGGTCACACACACACACTGTGGAACAGTGTCTATCTGTCTGTCTGTCTGTCTCTCTGCTGTCTGTCTCTCCGGCTCTGCAGCTGGACCTTCTCAAATAAGCACGGAAAAGCTTTTAAGCTCATAGCTCCAATTTGGGTCCCAAATTGCGGTACAAATGAAGGAGGTGTCTCGGGTAGTGGACTCTAGTTAATATTATGTTCTCTCTGCAATTAGACTGCCCCTCATTCATTAATTCATCCCTATCTGATGCTATCTCTGAAAACAGTTCCTGCGAGCGCAGTCAGTGCACCCGATAACGCTATATATATAAACCTGCATTCATTCAGAGAGAAAGACCTATTCCACATGCTATTTAGGGTTTGACAATAATTACACTAATATCGCTATTTCACAATGAACTATAATGAATTACGGGGGTCATACAGAACACGTCAGTCAAGATTATTTCCGCGTTGAAACTAATGCATGCAACTGATCTATGCCGTCCGTCTGCAGTCCCCATATTCTACCACTGGGCGTCAGCTATGCATGCTCCGAGCTGTGCGTAAATATAAGCACGAAGTCAAGTTCAAGTTGAAATTGATGAATCCCACACTTTGCTTAGAAATGGTCGTACGCACAGGTTAAGCACATATCTGTGCGTAAGTCACGTTGATGAATGAGGGCCCAGGCCTTTATTAGAGAGAGGCTTATATAAGAGGCAGGCCGACTTCCGGTATCAGAGGAAACGGGTAGCACGCGTGCACTGGAGCTCCTGGTTGAATAAGTAAAAAAACTGATGAATAAAGACCCAAAAAGAAATAAAAAATGGAGATGCAATCAAGGAACAAGGAGGAAACAAGGAATGAGAAGAAGAGAGAAAATGAGGGGTCTCTGAGAAGGGAGAATTTGATGATACAAAATCCCTGACGCGAGGGAGAGAGGGACCAGGTGGAAGGAGGAGGTGGGCCGGCCGCGCTCGACAGGGAATGGGCGGTCTGCATGCAGGCCGAGATATTGGCGTATATGAAAACAAGTGCGGACGCAATATTGGCGAATATGCAGACAATTACGGACACGATAAGGACCGATGTCGGGAGGCTGGGGGAGGAATTGAAGAAGGAGCAGGAGGATATCGGGGGAGAAATGGATTCGGGACTCGAAGCGGTCAATGAGAAAAGATGGTGGAACAGGGTGGGAGCGTGGCGGCGTTGGAAGGGAGAGCGACAGAGGCGGAGGAATGGAAAACGGAGATACACAAAGTACTGACAATCGCAATTCTGCAACAAGAAAAAATGAAGGAAAAGCTGTCGGACATGGAAGGGAGATCGCGGTGAAATAATACCCGGTTATGGGGATTGGAGGACGGAGTGGAAAGGGAGTCTATGGCCCTGTATGTGGTGACGCTATTCAAAAAAGAGCTGAAGGAGACAGGGCTGGACAGGATGGAGATTCAGAGAGCCCACGGAGCGCTTGCACTGAAGCAGCATGCTGGCAGGCCCCCCAGAGAGCGGTTATTATAAACTTTTTGAGATTCGAGGTGAAGGAAATGGTAAGGAGACGTGAAGGAGGAGACGAGGTGAGACACGGGGAGGCGAACGAGAGGAGTACATAAAGAACGGATTAACTACCCCAGCTATAGACAATAATGCCCAATGGAACACATACACGAACGTGCACTACAATCACTGCAGACGGAATTAATTAGGAATGTAAATATACAACACATAGAAAGTGAGCAAATGTAAGCGCACAGAGGACAATGCACTGGGGAATGAGAGGAATGGAGCGGGAATACATGGGGGAGATGGGAGATAGCGACACGGACATACCAATAGAGGCCAGTAGAGGGAGCTGATACTCCAGCTAAGGCCTACGGGTAGTATCCCAGAAAATTCACACAAACATGGGGGTGCTACAGACACTATGAATGGGAATAATTGGAGGAGTAAACATGCTACACACAGAGAATGGATAACAATAGGTTATAACTATAACCATGTTCTGTTAATAGTGGTGACGCTCGGCGTCACTCATGCACTATCCTCGCATATGTGCACGCGCACTGAATAAAATTCCACAATGTACCTTTATCCCAGTATTCGTCTGACCACAACCCTCGTTAGCTTACCTTCATAAGCAGGTGTGTGGTCACCTGCTCTCCTCCTTCCCAAGCTTTCACCACAAGGTGAGATCAAGGGCTGCAGCGGCGTCGGACGCCGAGCGTCACCAGTATTAACAGAACATGGTTATAGTTATAACCTATTGTTCTGTATCATAGTGGCTCCGCTCGGCGTCACTTATGCACAAGGGAGGCCGAGCGGGAGCCACCGGCCGACAAATACACCCCGCTGAAGGCCCCCCACAACCATCAGAACAGGGAGGGCCGAGCCCCCCTGACCCCCCCTAATGGAGGGCACCCCCCCTATTGGAGGTATCCCGGGAGGGCGACGGACCCGACCGTGCGAAGAGGCACTCAAGCAACTCAACGCACAGGGTGAGCAGACCGTGGCCTGACCCCACGACTACACACACGCACAACCCGCATGCCACCCGGGAACGAACGGAGGGAACAACCTCGTTACTGCCCCCAGAATCACGGGGTCAAGGGCAAACCCAACCCCGTGGCAAGGCCGTAGCAGCGGAGCGCGAAGGAATGCCCAGACCCACCAAAGGGACTGGACCCCCTGGAACGGGGGCCCGGAGAGGTCCATGATGCCAGCATCAAGGCCCCACCAGGTGGGCACTTAGTGACCCCGCCCCCCACATCGCCAGCGTATTCGGACAAAGGCCCCTCAGCCGAGCGGGCCCTGTCCCCCCAATAGTACACCACCTGGCACACTGACCCTGCAGTACAGACAGTCAGCACGGCCGCAATAACAAGACGTACCACGGAAGCAGGCAGCGCACCGGGGAAAAAAACAGGCAACAGGCTGTTAACCCGAGCCTGGAGACAGCGGACGAGACAGGCGCCAGAGGGGACAGCTGAACACAGCCGCCCCGGCGGAAGGGGCGTATGCTGGCGTTGTTGCATGACCAAGCCTCCATTTAAAAAAAAAAAACCACCCAGAGGGGTTGAGGCAGAGAAGGCTGACACGATTGGCAGACGTCATGAACATGCAGGGGCACCCTCAACCGGATAACCCGGGAGTTGACACTGCTCCAACACACCAGGGAATCAACCACCTTGGTGTTACCCAATGCGGTGGTTGTTCCTATAACCCCTCAAGAAAAAAACTCCAAAACACACCTGCGGGTATACACCGGCTATACCGCAGTACAAGTGTTTCAGTTTCCAAAAAAGGGTTAACCCAGGCCTATGGGTCGACGAAACATTACTTTGGACCGGGCCCGGCGATACGGGAAGCACAGGATCACCAGAGGAGGTCAAAGACCACCCCAACAGGCCCCTCTTCGCCATGCGTGAGAGAGGAGCGAAAAGAATGGAGAACCAGCCCCAAGCACACCGTACTTGGTATTCCCAGGCGGTCTCCCAACCAAGTACTAACCAGGACCAACCTGCGTAGCGGCCGAGATCTGACAAGATTGAGCGTGTACAGGTTGGCATGGCCGTAAGCCATTACGACAGTGCAGAGTACAAAATGTACCCAACCAGGGTCTCCATAGCGCTTAACCCTGTGACACCCGGACCGACCTGGCATTTTCCCCCTGAAAAAGCCCAAGTCCCTCAGGGTACCAGAACAGCAGATCTGCATCCCCGGTGGACAACGGGTTTAACTGATCCGGACCAGCGTGACCAGAACCAGTCCTGTGCCCTAACCACGCCGACATGCCTACTCCAGGAGAAGGGGCAGATATGCGTGTTGATCTTAAACATGAAAAGAAGGCGCCACCCAGACGTTTGGTGCGAACCGCGCCCGGTGGCCCACCCCCAGGGCGTGAGACCCCTCTACATATGTTCAGATCCATTCAGTCATCATCCCGCAGATATGAACGAGTATCCGTCGACAACCAAAACAGGTCGACAGAAGAGGAAAAACCTCCATCCCAGTTGCTTTATAAAAACGCCGTTTTAACCTCAAGCAACCAAGGCGTGCCAGTCAGTCGCCTGATTACAGAACACCCCGAGCTAGCACCATACGTGCGTCGGGACACAACCACATCAATGAACAGGCTATTTAGACCGGTTATTGAATCCCCAAGGCGCCCAGGGGAACGACAAGAGGGGTGTGATGTTTCCTAACTCCAACTCTTTTTAATAGAAAAGAAGGAAGCACCAACAGTATGTATCCCAGTCTACACAGCCGGGGGTAAAAATTGTTCACATTTTTACATCCCACCACCCTCCCATAGGGAGGAGATGGAAATCCCCAGAGAGACTTCCCACACGAGCTGTACAGATTGAAAAGAATATATTGCACCTTGAGCCATGTAAAAGTTTGGTTTTAGGGCTCTCCGGGGAGGAGGCACTGAACCCATACACACTCAATAATCGAATTGAATCGAATACACACACAATAGAGTAGGACTCCTTCTTGAGGTTCCACTCACCTTGACAATCTGAGGAGGAGGCTCTGTACTCTGAGGAGGCTCCCTCACATGGAAGGAGAGTCCCAACTCACAGAAGGCCCGAATAGGAGCTTCATGAGGAGGAGCCCTGACCACCCCCCCCCCGAAACAGATCCATCATATGGACCTGAACAGCACACGGAAGTCCTACCAACAGAGACGCGCACAGTGACGTACTCTATGACAGGGGAATTTCTGCGGTGCACACGCCCAATATTCCAGGGCGTGGGACCAGGAAAATCCCCCCCCCCCCCCCCCTCACCCTGTAACGTGCCGAACCGGGACGTGGGTTTACCCCTGACCAACAGAAAAAAGGGGGAGAAAAGGTTACCAGTTCACCCCTTTACGACCCCACACTCATGATACGATGTAATGACAAAAAAGAGTATGACGCAGTCATAGTCAGCCCCATGAAGCGCCTAACAGCTTCACACAGCGCATGTGCCAACCTGCTATCTGATTTTTACTAAGGAAAAAACACAGAACAGAGAGGGCCCTCGCAAGAGCCCCGGTACCAGACTTACACATGTGCTTCTGTGGCCAGCCCAACCCAGTTGTAGGTCACACGACACACACAACCCATTATCACCTACAAAAAATGGCAAAAACACTCTACAGAGGAATGCCGTTTTTCATAATGAGAGAATACACAATTCTCGATTAGTATCGGCCACAGGCCTTGCTAAGCACACACGAAAAAGTTACCAAACAATCTTTTCTTTAGGAAAATAAAGTTTCTCAAGCGGTTAGCACAACCCCAACAACTAAGCCAAGGGTTACATCGTATCCCTACCACACAGTGACACAATATAGTGTAACAACATGTCTGAGAGGAGGATGAAGAAGTCCCCAGGGAACCGGGGGGAACACAACCCTCCTACTTTACCCTTAATACGGCCAGTTAAACAGGTAAACCTGTTAATATGTGAACACACTGTTCATGGTCATTACAGGCTGAGAAAAGAATCATTCTTTACTCATATGTCACTAAGCATAGCTTTATAGGTTAGTTTAACCCCCTTAGTTGTGAGTACACGATACATGAACACACAATGTGTCTCAACACAACAAACCAGATCATTTCACATCTGTAACAATAACCCGATTTGCATGGAGACCAGTGACAAGACAATTCACACATAACTCGCGGCGTATCCTAAATGTAGTGCAGCAACACTCGTTTTGGAAAACATCGTTATTTACAAAACATTTAGAAGGGAAAGCAAGAAGAAGTGTTCAAGGTCTGGTCAGGACCTTGCCTACCGGGAGCGCAGATCAAGCGAATTGCAGTCTCTAACATGGCACCGAAGTAAACACAGCCTCCTGTGTTTGACGACACAGGCAGCTCGCTGCTCCAACCCGCCGCTACGGTGCTCCTTGTTGACGCAGTCCTTGCCGGCTGGCCCCAGGGTAGGTTCGACGAACATCCTCTGTCAAAGATGACGTCGTAGTCAAGAGTGTTAAAAACATGTTATAGTCACAGCACGTTCAACAGTGTAGCATTAAGCTAACGGCCGCTCTCGGCCGATAGCAGCAAGCTAACGTTTACCTAGCCTAGTGACACAACAGGCTCCTGGTAAACACAGCGAGCTAGCGCCGCAGCTAACAGCTGACTGGCTAACACAGTAGGCCACAACTAGCACGCAAGCTAAGCAGCTACCACCTGAACTCGTACACAACGATACAACAAGTCACACTCAGACAGGCCGCCGTTCTGAAACCCTCCTCACCTTTTAAGAGAAAAGAGAAACGAGATGTTAACACAGTTTTACAACAGTGATTTTACCAACATCCGGCGGAGCCAGCACAATTCCCATCTGGGCTGTAGCTGACTTGAACATGGATTTTCCGATAACGAACATCTATGCTCACATTTCCTCGTTTAGGGTAAACTCTCATTTGCATATGAGAGACGGGGCCTATACGGTGACAGAGAAGTACCCACACGTCCAGAGATCCTGGGATCACCAGTTCTACTGGCCGTGGCCCACTAGTTGCTATAATGGGCTTCAAACCAAGGTCCTCCGTCGTCGCCTAAAGGCTGAACAAAGGACCCTAATCTGGGGCCGGTTTCCGCAAACATTGTCAACTAGCCCCCATAGCACTAACAGACAAGTGGAGCTCGCAAGCAAAACATTACTCACCAACCTGGAACCCACCGCTTCTCACAACAGCGGCACGTCCTACAGTCCAGCTGTGTCGCTGAAAGGTTTTACCGCAACCAGCCACAGCAAGGAAGACTGCAGTTGGGAGGCATGTAGCGGCGTGCTCCCAATACGAAAACCGGTGGAGGTTTTTAGAATGATCACCATCTTCCAGACACTCCAGTGACGAAGACAATATCGCCGTATTTTCTCGAAAATAGTGAGAGAGAAAATAAAGATATGATGTCAACGTATCTTTTGTTTTCCAACTCTTCTCCTACCATCACATCACGTCAAGTGGGGATCTACCGAGGCACTTCCTTGTGGTGAAAGCGAGAAAGGAGGAGAGCAGGTGACCACACACCTGCTTATGAAGGTAAGCTAACGAGGGGTGTGGTCAGACGAATACTGGGATAAAGGTACATTGTGGAATTTTATTCAGTGCGCATGCACATATGCGAGGATAGTGCATGAGTGACGCCGAGCGGAGCCACTATGATACAGAACTATAAACACACAGAGGTTTACACACATTGGACTGGGATGAAGGAGAGACAATGGAACATGGGACTCGCATCACAAGAGGACTGGAAGGTGGGGGTCTCTGAACAGGAGGAAAAGCAGACAGAGAACTTTGACCAGGAGCTCTAGCACAATAGACAACACGAATGCTGGACAATTATAGTGAGATGAAGGGGGCCAAGACATCAGGCACCCTCGCCACTAGGGAGAGCCCTCTCAACAAGAGAGCCAATACTCTTCACCTACCAGCAGGGGAGAGGGGGTGACTTATGGATCCCCCGTACACCTTGGGAGCACTTTATGTAAAGTATATATGTTTTAAATGTGCACAGGACATGAAGAGAGGCTTGGAGAGCTTTATCTTCGTCTCTGGGGGGGGGGGGCTTCTCCAGTGGGAGGGCTGATCCCCCTCCAAACCGCCAACCGGGGAAAGAGTGCGCTTATTGTATTGTTAGTTTTATTTTCATAAATATGTGCAGTGATGTTGGTGACGTGGGAGGTACAGTGGGTTCAGTAGGGTCGGGGGGAGCGGCCATCGTTCCGGCAGTTCGAACCGAGGGAGAGGTGACCTTGCGTGTTGTGGGATTGGTGTGGGGGGGCGGGGTTTCCTGGGGTCCTCGGCCGTCGTGGCTGGGCGGTCTGGTGTCTGGGCCGGGGGGGCACCGGTCTTGGCGTCGCGGTGGGTTGGGGGGCCATTGAGGCGTGGTGCTTGGACCTTCTACGGACCTGGGCTCGGGGCTCTAGTGGGCCGGGGGCCTGGCGGTCGGGCGGGGGCGGGTGGGGGCTCTGGGGGCTCGGCTCCGTGCATGGTGGACCAGGATATGGGGGTGTTCTATCTCTCGGGGAGGAGGGCGGGGTCTCTCTCAGGGGGATCAGAGAGGCTGGGCTTTGCCCGGCGGGGCCCTGTGTGTTTGGGGGCCGATGGGCGTGGGGTGGGGCTCTCGGGGGCATGGGGAATAGCGGGCTTGGCTCGGTGGGGGGGAGTCCCCTATCCTTTCCTCTACTGGGCCTGGCCCAATTGATTCAAGGGACCCGTGTCGCTGGGGGCCCAGCGGCCTGGGATATGGTGGGCGCCAATGGGCTCAACACAGGGGGGGGGGGGGGGGGGTGTCAGCGTTTCCGCGGTTTGATCCGGGAGAGTGGGATCTCGTGGGTTGTAGGTTGGTTGTGCGTGGGGTGGGGGGCTTGGCGGCATGGGAGGTAGCGGGCTTGGCTCGGTGGAGGGGAGTATTGCCCCTCGCCCCTCTACTGGGTCGGGCCCAATCAGATTCAAGATGCCCGTGTCGCTGAGTGCTGGGCCCCGCGTGGGACGGACCTGGGATGCAGGGGAGCCCGGTTTCTAGGGGGGAGGGTGGGAGGGGGGGGTTCCTCTTACGGGGGTCTGGGAGGCTGAATGCAGCCGAATTCAATTATTACTGTACAGTTGTGTTATGGATGTCATTGTAAATGGTGTGTTGTATGTCTATAAGTGTTAAATAAAAATTTAAGTAAAAAAAAAATAAAAGAGGCGGGCCTTAATTTCTAAAAATGACACTCATGGACATTTTCAGACTTTTATTGCATTATTATTATTATTATTATTATTATTATTATTATTATTATTATTATTATTATTATTATTATTATTATTATTATTATTATTATTATTATTATTATTATTATTATTATTATTATTATTATTATTATTATTATTATTATTATTATTATTATTATTATTATTATTATTATTATTATTATTATTATTATTATTATTATTATTATTATAAAAAAAGTAATACGTACATTGTCTGTCTACATTTATTTAGACTAGCATTGGTATTTAAATATTGAGTGCAGTTGAGTAATTGTGGGATTAACGTAATTCACACACTGAAGTTGGAACTGTCTATACTAGGTTGTGGGGACGGTTTAGCGTGTGGTACCTACCTTCTCGACTTCCTCAGTCGAATCGAGTTGTTGACATGCAGTAGCTTTAGCTGACGCTGTCATAGCATCATGATCTCTAATGTGTCAACTGGACAGCCTCGTCTGCCAATGCCATATAGATAGCGAACGTTAACGTTTGCAAACAAAGTCAACGTCATCCAGCTGACACCACAGATCTAGATATTATGACAACGTTAGATAGCGGCTAGCGCTAAAGCTAACCAGAGGGAAACGTTAATGTACGGTAGTCAGTGTAGCGGGAGGCAGCACTTGATTTCCATTTGCAAGAGTTTATCTCATTCTATATCACGGCACGAAAATATATGCGACCTTATATTAGAGACCGGCCTGTGTTTGTCTAAATGCATCAAACCCCCGGCCATTATGAGAGGCCCCTCCTTTATTGGAGGTCCCTCCTCTATTTGAGGATTTACGGTATTCACTATTCACTCATTAGCAGATCAAACTTTTCTCTTGTAGTACTTTTACCACTGGATGGCACTATCACTAAATACCACCTCTGCTTGTAAATGCTGTATGGTGCAACAAGTTCTGGTAAATATACAACAGGTTATGGGCCCAGATCGACACTAAGAAGCTACACAGAGTTTTGTGTGAGATGAACAGTAATGTGGGTGTGGTATCCTTGACTGATATTTCATAACAAATATGTGTGTATAATTAGAAAACCATAATGCAAAAAGCCAGGTGTACGCTTTCAACAGCAGAGTGGGTTTTCAGTGCTATGTAAAAAATGTAAGTAAGGAGTGATACTGGTGTTACAGGAATAGTCATTTCAACCCCCACACTAACAGATGTACTTAACTACTTAGAACAGAAGGAACAGTCACTCAACCCCCACTCAAGCAAAGGCTAATCTATAGAACAAACAACACCTTTCCATAGGGGATGACAGTTGCACCAAAAAGCAGAAGGCTAAATGAAACAATTATAGATTAGAGACAAAACACACTGTTACATCATCACTGAAAACTGCAATTATCTGTAATAATGGTTAAATACAAATAATGCCTTAAGTACATATTACTAGAATGATGAGATCTTCCCACGCGCAGAGTGACCTAGAGTTGACTTTATGTTAATGTACCTCACACCCCACTGGGGGCCAAGAGGATAGCTGGTCTGAACGAGGGCAGACCAGCACAAACAAGATCATATTAATTAAACTTAAACTTAAACGTATTAGATAAAAGGATTTTAATGTCATTTAGAATGTGACCTGATTATGCAATTTGGTATCAAAAGGTAAACAAAAGAGTAAAAACTGTGATAATACTGGAAGAGTGTAATTCATATACACTGGAAATACTTTGTAAAAGTTTATGGGAATACCCCTCTGTCCAACTGAGAAAACCAGCCCAAAGGAGGGGGCCATGGCCCCCTGGGGCCACAGACCAGACCCCAAGGAGGAAGACAGGGGGCGGACCGCCCCAGAAGACAAACTTGATTGGAATGCAAGAAACAGAAGAACGCCTGTTTTTTTAATCAAGAACCAATTGGAACAGAACGCCAAATATATAGAAATAACTGATGGATCAAGTAAACTTGTGACATCATTTTGAGTATATAAAGATGAGAACTCATTGTATAATTAGGCCAGACAGATACCACCCGCAACACAGGGGGTGCTGGCCTCCACCACTCCAGAGACTATGCGGTTGCCATGACGTAAGTAAACCATAGAGTCACTGTTGGTGATGTTTAGTTTAAAGGTAATGTCCCTAGTTGGGACCAGGTTTAACTATGTGATGAAAAAGGTGTAGTCTATTTCATTGAAGTAACATGACTGCTATTTGTGTACAGATTTGTTTGATGTGTAATTCTCAACAATCCCTTTTGTACAAGCATGTTTTAATATGAAATCCCTGTATGTAACTGCTGCATTTCACCTTTGGGCCTCTCGGCAATAAATATATGAGTTTGAATTAGAGCTCTGTTGTCTGGCTGCAGTTTTATTCTCTACTGGCTATTTTTGGGAGTCAGATGAGAGGAACCACATTACCATTCTCCTTCTCTCCCTCTAGTTGGCAACCTCAATGCACTGTAATTAACCTTAGAAATGTATAGAATATACGACAGAAATGGTGCTGTGTTGAACCAGTCCTGCATTATTCCCATATTGAGAGCAAGCAGTAGAAAAGACTGGGGTTGATAAAATGTTCATTAAGGTGTTACAGTGCTGAGTTTTGCTGTCTGGAAGGGGAGAACGAGGTTGAGAATTTGGTTGTGTAGTCACCAGGAGGGTCCGGGGCGAATGTGGCCTTTGCATGCAGGGGGGGTGGAGCGGCGGAACGGGGATGAATTCTGTTACGTTTAAAACCGCGCTTCCAAGATGATCAGCTTGTGTCGGCGGGGATCAGTAAAACCAGTTTTACAGCCTTGGTTCTGGTCTCTGCCGTGCGAGTACTGTCTGGAGGGGGAGCGCAGATTGTTAGGGAAATAAGGTGCGTTCGATTAAAGAAATCCAGTATTGGTATGACAGGTACAGTGTGAATCGAGCAAGGATTGCGCAGCGTGATTTATTTTACGTCGCTATTAGATCTGCGTCTGGATCAGAGCTTGTAGCGACGTAAATAGGATGAGAAAAGCCTGTTCAAACTACTGCCGAGTAAGGGTGGGAAGTGAATAAGACAGAAATGGTGTAGAAGACGTGCTATACTGGATTAAATCGCGCGCGCGCCAGGTTAATGGAAGGCGGTGGATTCTGACTTGTAAGATGAGCTGTTTTAAATTGATGCTTGCGACATCGAATTTGGCTATGTGCGTGTACATCAAAAAATTTGACCCTGATTTGCGAATTGTGATCAAATCAGGGGAAAGGATTATCGTAATTGGGGAATGGCGCGGGGATTTCGAAGCTTGTGGCCAGTTACAGACGTCGAATAAGGACAAAGGGAAACCGTCTTGATTTACGGTCATGATTCTCCTGTGATTAAGTCGTCATATGAAAGTCCTGCAAAATTGGAGCATTTTCATCTACAGGGTTGGACCGTTGTTCCAGAAGCCTGGTATTTGAGTAAACATTTCTATAAAGTACTTACAGCTGGCCAGCTAATGAGAAAAGAAAAATGCCCTTATTGATTGTATATTATAAGTATGTTTGATGAGTGAATGTTGATTTGGAAGTTAGATTGGTATGGTGCTGTGACGTACATGGGTACGTAGGTTGGTCATTACCATTATTACTGTATTTATGACACCATCTGAACATCAGGTTAGTATATGTGTGTGTTGTGTTTTGTATGTGTGATGTTGTGTCATCTCCTAATCACTGATTCTGTTCCACAGATGCCACTCATCTCCCTGATTGGATTGGTTGCACCTGATTGGTGCACCTTCGGACAGGCAGTGGAGATGGGTGGTTAATAGAGTGGGAGGTGACACACATCGGGGCGCCTCATTCTGTCAATTGCCAGTGACCAGAGTGGAGTGGGGTTGCCATTGTTTTCCACTGTTGTGTGGGATTATTATTGTGCTTATTTACCCCTTTTGGTGGACCAAGTACTGTGTCTTAATATATATATATTGTTGGCCTATGTGCCACTTCTCTAACTGAGTGAGTATCCTCTTGTTGGCCTTTGTGCCTGTTTCCACTGAGTGTGGAGTGATACTTTACTGCCCTTTTGCTATTGTTCCCTTCAAGGGGAACTGTATATATATATATGTATTTGTAAACTGTATGCCATTGCCACTTTGTGTGGACTTGTACCTTTGGTACGTTCTGGCTGGTTGGTTAGTGACGGTGGACGCTAATCTAGTTTGTTTATTTATTCTTACCTTGTTTGTTCTCCCCTTACCTTTTCCCTTTGTGTGTGTTCTGGGTTTAAATCCCCTCTAAAATAAACATCATTTTCCCTTTGGGGAAAGCAGTGGGTTTCAAGTCCCGCTACAATAAATATTATTTACCATTTGAAAACATCTTTGTTTATTACCTACCTGCCCGGGACTGTTTTGAAAGCATTTACTGAGAGAGGCTGTTTTTTGTTCATGTGCAGCGGCTCCAGTTACTATTTTGTGTGGTCATCAGACCTTTGTACATGACATGGGGGCTCGTTAGTTTGCACAATTGTATAGTTCCTTGTTGTTATGTGACATGTGGACTTGTCGATTGGAGCGTGTCAGGTAGGTTGCGTTTTTTTCATTTGGTAAGTTATATTATTATATTTCCGTGCTGCACACTTGACAGTTGTAAACCATTGTTGTAAGTTATGCTCTTAACCATTCTATTTTTTTCCACATAGGTAAAGGGTGGATCACCTGCTTGGTTAGGGGGAGGGGGGCACGCGTCGTCTATTCCGATGGAGTGCGCAATGAAATCGGTAAGCGACTGAAGATATGTGTAGTCCTCATTCCGCTAGGGAAGTAGTTTAGACGGGGTAGTTAGTGTTACCCAGGTGATCCTAGTTAGGTGGTTAGAACCGACATTTATTGTTTTCATGAATGTTAGATGTGTATATTAAATCGAATTGGTCAGGTTGTCATACTGCATAATGTGGCTGTTGAGTGTTGCACAGGGACATTATTGAGTACTATAGGTGAGTGGCTATTTTGTAGGGCTTATTGAAGTCTGATTTGTTGTAGTATTGTGGGTAGTATTGTGTGTTGCTACGGCAGTATACTTCTTTCATAACTGTATACAGAGTGCAGAGTGCAGAGTATAGATTTTTCATGAGTAGAGCTATGGAGGTTTGTGATCAGGATGTTGGTGTGTCGGATCCTGAGAGTGTTGACTCTGCACTAGGTTCAGACCATGGTTCTACTGCTTCTTCTGGTGAATTGAGCGCACGCTTTAATCTGCGTTTATTCCGTCTCCAGATGGAAGAGAGAAAGGAGGAGAGAGACTGGGAAGAGAGGAAGGAGGTGAGATACAAGGAGGAGAGAGACAGAGAGAGAGACAGGCTGGAGAGAAAGGAGGTGGCTGATAGGAAATTTCAATTGGCGATGAGAAAACTGGAGTTGGAGTGTGGTGACGCTAAACGTAGCACCACTTCCTCTCCAGTACTTTCCGACTCCCAGGCACCCTTTGATATTAGCCAGCATATGTCCTTGGTTCCCCCCTTTCATGAGTCTAGAGTGGAGGTGTTCTTTTCTGTGTTTGAACGCATCGCGCAGGCTCTGTGTTGGCCAGTGGGCATGTGGGCAGTTATGTTGCAATGCAGGCTCACGGGGAAGGCACAAGAAGCGCATGCCGCGTTGTCATTTGATGACGGCTTAAACTATGAGTGTGTGAAAAGCGCTGTCTTGCGTGAGTACGAACTGGTACCAGAAGCATACAGGCAGCATTTTCGCAACCGCCGTAAGTCTCCTTCCCAAACCCATGTTGATTTCTCCCGGGAGGAGAGACTTAATTTTGATCGGTGGTGTTCTGCGTGTGAGGTAAAAGACTTTGCATCATTGAGTGAATTGGTACTTATGGAGCAGTTCAAAGCCACCCTGCCAGACCAAACTGTGCTCTATTTACATGGGCAGGGGGTGTCAACACTCCGACAGGCTGCGATTTTGGCAGATGAGTTTGAATGGTCATACAAACGTGTTTCTGTACGTCCTAATGTATGTGGTGGAGGTGGCTCATTCACTCCTCGTGAGTCAGCATTCCAGCCACGCTCACCGCCATCTAAGAGACCGGTGGTGTGTAATTATTGTAAAAAGACGGATCATATGGTAAAAAGATGTCATACGCTGAGGAAGCGATAGGAGAAAAAAGGGTCAGCCCAGAAACCAAAAGGTGTGGGGGTTGATTTTATCATGGGGAACGATATCGCTGGGGAGAGTGTGATCCCTGTGTTGGAGGTTGAAAGCGCTCCATTGACTGACTTGTGTTGTGATGAATTGATTAATAATCACCCCAATGGTTTTTCTACTTGTGTTGTCACCAAGGCACAGGAGAGGAAGCGAACTCAAGCTTTGACGTTGAGTGACTCTGTCTGTGGCGAGGCTCTTGCTGAGGACAGGGGGGGGCCATCTATTGGCGAGATGGAAAAGGTTGCTGTAAGTAGCGTTCAGGGGGATCTGGTAATTCCCGAGGTTGCTGACGTACCATTGCCACTGAGACGTCAAGCATTGATCACTACTCAGCACAATGATTCCTCCCTACCAAGCTGGTTGGCGGCAGTGGCCAGTGCTGCTGTTAGTAGGAACCCGGCCTGTGTGATAGAGGAGGGGGAATTAGTGTTCCGGCCATTACCAAAGTTCTAATTTGAGTGACACCATTTTGGGTCCTGTTGATGTTATTTTTACTGACACCATTTTGGATCCTGATCATGTTATTTTTGTGACGCCATTTTGAAAGGAGATGGGCGCTGTGATGGTGCCAGGGACATGTGCTGATTTTTGTTTCCCTGTTGCTGTCCTGTTAATCGCGATGAGATGATTTTCTGTTCTTTATTTTATTTTTTTTTGGAAAAGTTTCCAGTTTGTTGTCTCCTGTTGACAGGTCGGTATCAGTGGAGCGGCCTGTCAAAGTAGAGGTTGTTGTTGTTTCTGTTCTCCCTGGTATGTGGTACTAATCTGATGTTGGGTAATAAGTAATAATGTTTTGCTAACCCTACAGGTTCGCTCTTATGGGGGAGGTGTGACGTACATGGGTACGTGGGTTGGTCATTACCATTATTACTGTATTTATGACACCATCTGAACATCAGGTTAGTATATGTGTGTGTTGTGTTTTGTATGTGTGATGTTGTGTCATCTCCTAATCACTGTTTCTGTTCCACATATGCCACTCATCTCCCTGATTGGATTGGTTGCGCCTGATTGGTGCACCTTCGGACAGGCAGTGGAGATGGGTGGTTAATAGAGTGGGAGGTGACACACATCGGGGCGCCTCATTCTGTCAATTGCCAGTGACCAGAGTCGAGTGGGGTTGCCATTGTTTTCCACTGTTGTGTGGGATTATTATTGTGCTTATTTACCCCTTTTGGTGGACCAAGTACTGTGTCTTAATATATATATATATTGTTGGCCTATGTGCCACTTCTCTAACTGAGTGAGTATCCTCTTGTTGGCCTTTGTGCCTGTTTCCACTGAGTGTGGAGTGATACTTTACTGCCCTTTTGCTATTGTTCCCTTCAAGGGGAACTGTATATATATATGTATTTGTAAACTGTATGCCATTGCCACTTTGTGTGGACTTGTACCTTTGGTACGTTCTGGCTGGTTGGTTAGTGTCGGTGGACGCTAATCTAGTTTGTTTATTTATTCTTACATTGTTTGTTCTCCCCTTACCTTTTCCCTTTGTGTGTGTTCTGGGTTTAAATCCCCTCTAAAATAAACATGATTTTCCCTTTGGGAAAAGCAGTGGGTTTCAAGTCCCGCTACAATAAATATAATTTACCATTTGAAAACGTCTTTGTTTATTACCTACCTGCCCGGGACTGTTTTGAAAGCATTTACTGAGAGAGGCTGTTTTTTGTTCATGTGCAGCCGGCTCCAGTTACTATTTTGTGTGGTCATCAGATCTTTGTACATGACAGGTGCTGAGCAAACTGGATGGATGCGCGGATCTTGAACGCATGAAGGAACATCACATTATGCGCCGATCCCAGGGAGCGCATAGGACCCTCACATCAGGAGCGGAAATGTTGGCTAGCTACTTAGCTGGAATGATCGTTTATGGGGTAACGCCGTGATAAGAGCTCGTGCAATGTTATGATTAGAAGCGGCGTGGTGGCGTTAGATGGACGATACTGGTGCGTAGAGCGATTGGTTAATAATAACGTTGATTGAGAGTTATTTGCGGAAGTAAGACGCTGCTGTTGTGATGTTGTGTATGGTTCTGTGCGAGAGCACCCCGGTGCACCCTTGGGTAAAGAGGAAGCTGGCTGTTAGGGCTAAGCTAAGCTACCGGAGCTAATAAGCTAACTGTGCTAACGATGCTGATGTACAGTAAACAGGTGATTCTTTTCATATTGTATGAATGCACATTATTTTATTTTGTACTGCGTGTGACGTAGGATTGCGTTGTACTGGACACAGTTGACGGTGTTCTGTGTAAACTGTGTAGCATTATGCAACTCGTGACCACTAGCGGCGGGCTAGCAAACAACAACTTCCGGAATTGACAGGAAGCGCCGTAACGGCCATTTTAGTTGTAGTTTTTATCGTCTTGTTCCGTTGCATAATGGCGGAGGAAGAGAAGTGTATATGCAATTCTGGTTAACGACAATGGTGAGTTATATTTTTGCTGTGTTGTGAAGATATTCTGGAAGTGGTTCCGGTTGTGTTTATTGTTACTACAGGTATGTCAGAGCTGTATAATTAAGAGTTCCGACACTCCCGCCCACTTGGTTGTTATCGTGGAATGCGGAAGTAAAGCGCCTCAGGGGGGGTCCGTAGTTCAAGTCTCAGCTCAACGCCATGCATTTTCATTGTTGCCGAGCGGCACTCGCTGGTAAGTTTACTTTACTTTTACTACTTTGTACATTTTAACGCATTAGCAGACCACTCATGGATTTAGTCAATATTGGTATTTTATGTAGCAAGCTTTAGTTAATGTTGATCGTAAGTTAATAGCTTGTTAGATTCTAAATGCAGTTAAGAACGTTACCATACTGACGTTGGCTGGCCTACGCCTAACGTTATATTTACCAAATTATTTGCAGTTATTATATTGGTGTTCATTAGTTTATCATTGTTTATTAGATTTATTGTTAAAGTGAGCAACACGAGATAGACTGGTCTTCATATAAGGTACAGTAAGGTTATAATATGACAATAACACATGACACTAGATAGACTGGTCTTCATATAAGGTACAGTAAGGTTATAATATATAGACAATAACACATGACACTAGATAGACTGGTCTTCATATAAGGTACAGTAAGGTTATACTATATAGACAATAACACATGACACTAGATAGACTGGTCTTCATATAAGGTACAGTAAGGTTACATAATATAATATATAGACAATAACACAGTGGATACAGACCTGTCTGGCTCTCCTCTCGTGGTCTTGACTCTAATGAGAGACGTGTCCCAGTCATTTGGAGTTGTGAGGTTGATTATTATTAGTAGTAATGTAGTTTGTATATTATTAGTAGATATGTAGGTTGTATATTATTAGTAGAAATGTACAGTCTCCTCCCCACCGTATGTATATTTCTCTCCCACCCACCCCCTCCTAATGTACAGTCCCCTCCCCATCATATGTATATACTCTGTCAGGATCTATGGGTAACAGTACTGTATATTTGAATACCGTTTATGTCACAAATGTATCAGTACTAAATACCTGTATGTCCCTATGCCATAAATGTCATGTATGTTGTGTATGTCATAAATGTCAATATGAATTGAAAATGGGGGACCCTGATGTAAGGTACATTTTATTTATATAGTGCTTTTCCAGATTAAAATCACAAAGTGCTTTACAGGCAGTAAAAGGTTAATCAGAATAGAATAACCACACATGTTACATCACATACAAGATTGTAGAATACTTCAAAAATAAATGCCAAGTTTCCCACAGCAAAAACTGGTGGGTGAACTCTAAACCCTCTAAATATTGAAATCAAATCGAGTTTTATTGTCACATACACAATCATACACTTCTTGAAGCAGGATGCTTGCATGCTGTGGAATGGAAATGTTAGAGATGAGAAGAGATACAAGATGTGTGTTGTTGTAGAGTGCATGAGCAACTCCATAACTCTATCTCCCTGTTTTGTTTTCTAGGATAAATTACCACTATAATGACGTGCATGTGTCCAGTCTGAGGTGAGCAGCAGTCGTGACAGAAAGGCCCTAGCACTACCAACAACAGGAGTGGAAGACTGGACCCTCTACCTGGACATATTATAGGCCCATAATAATAAAAAATGTGTGGAATGCAATTGCTTGCCTTGTATTTTTTCTACTGTTGACCAAACTTCTTTCTTGACTTAATTGAGTAGTATATCAATGGTTACAGTATGAAATGTAAATGCTAAGAAATGCAGAGTAAACAGCTTGAGATATGCTATTCACTGCATTTTCACATGTGCATGTATGAATGTCTTATAGATAGCATTAGGATGTGTAGAAGCACAAGTCTCTCTGCCACTCCCCTGAAATGCTATTATATATATTGAATATAAATAGCCCACATATAATGTGGGCTGATTAATACAATGATGCTTGATTGTGTAACAACTGGTGATATGGCTAATGTAAAATAAGTCAGCTAGCACAGCTAGCATTTAACGTTCGAAATTGCCGTCATCGCCTAGTGATATAATGTAAATATTAAAGTAGCAGATATGTAAATGATATATCGCAACAGTGATCAATGCACATTGTATTAATAAGTACCAAAAATTGCTGTAACAGTAGTAGCAGAGCCGTATAATTAGTTCTGCCATTCTGTACCGTTGAAATCAAGTTGACAGGAAGCCAAATTGGAACTACAGGTAGCTCCGTGAACCACGTGATATCCTGTCGGGGGGATCAAAGCGTGTCGCAACTCTCAATTATACGGCTCTGAGGTATGTGTAACAGGGGGGGATGGGTACACATGTGTGATGATTAGATTATGGGAGATAGTCATTGGGGGTTATATTGCAAACTATTGCAGTGAGTATCAGTAGAGAATGATTTAATTTGCCTGTGGCCAAGTTAAACACACAATTTAGCTACTATGGGTAAATGTATCATTTAATAATGGGAACAATATATATACATTAGGTCTGTCAAGTAAGCAATGTGTTGTTTTACTCAAGTAAGTCCTTACCAAGGGGGGTAGGTTTGAGAGTAGCTAAAGTGCTCTACACTAGAATTACATGGTGCTTGCATTATATGACTTAATACAACTGCAGTAAAATCAAATATCACATGTGTACAGAGTTTTCATTCCCGGGTAGACCTGGTTTACAACAATTGAGGTTTGGCACATTTGAAACCACTTCTAGGGAATTTGTGTTGAAAATAATGTTTTATTTCTTAAACAAGTGGCCTTTGATGAACTGTTTGTGTTTGTAAATTAATTACTTGAATAATGTTGTGTTAAATTGTAATTTTTAAATCTGTTTAGGTTGTGCAATTGTTTTGAAAGATGTTTTAGTATAGATAAGTGATGTTGTGTTTATGCTTGTTTAGATTGTTAAATCTTTAATACACTGGTGATTTACATAGGATCATGTTTACATTTAATGCTTGATGCAGGCCTCTTAACACTTTAACTGCCAGGAAACGTCTTTTCACGTCTTTCCCGGCCATGCTCAAGGTGCCGAAGACGCTGTACAGCGTCTTTGATCTGTTTACATCTTTTTTTGATTTTCCCCGTCTGAACTTCACCGCCGAGCTTTTGGCAGAAAATTTGAACCGGAAACTGCATTTCCTCTCAAATTTCACTAGGTGGCAGTGTCCCCCTATTTTCTAACACTATCACAATAGGGGGAATATTGTACCCCACAATGAATCTGGCATTTGATTGGCCAGCATACCTGGCCAATGTAACCACAGGTATAAAACGTTAGCGCCATCCCAGAATCGACGAGGTTTTGGAGGAGAGAGAGAGAGAGAGATAGATAGAGCGATAGAGAGAGAGAGATTGAGAGAGATATTTGAATTGAGATCAGCCTATAGTCTATATTTATAGTGTTATACAGTATAGTGGTAGTATCAGACTAATTGTAAGGTTTCAGCTGTGCTTTAGAAAGTACTTAGTCGTGCTAAGTAGTAGTACTATTCGAGGGATTAGTGTGTAGTCTAGGTAGTATATTTCAGTAGTAGTAATAGTAGTTTGATCAGTTAGTAGTTTCATTTAGATTATTAGATCAGTATGAAGAGACGTAGTGTAGGTAAGCGAGGGGACAATCCGGCGGCGGGTCGCTTTGTTCAGACGAAGCTGGCGTTTGGACCCGCGGTTGTTCGAGTAGCAGCAGCACCAACGACTTTGGTAGCTCCGATCGGAGAGAGCCGTGAGACCGTTGCTGGGCCCAGTAACGCGTCTCACCCCGGGACCGGGAGCGGCTCTACCCGACGCAGTTCGAGGAAGAGGAAGGCTGCCGCTGTGGTCATAGCTTCTTCATGCGAGTCAGGGGACAGCGATTCGACCGCCCACGAATCTGATGGGAGCGCCGATTGGGAACCACCAGGTAATTACACGGTCTTATATATATATATATATATATATGTGTGTGTGTGAAACGTGTATTTGATGATTTACCTAACGCTTATTCTGTGACTATGTAACGTTAGTTCGCCAAACCAACGCTGATATGCATTTATTATATTCTAGCTCCGGAATCATCTGACGATGATCTCGGCTTGGGTCGGAGGTGTTATGAGTCTGATTCATCGCACGATTCAGACGTGGGACGCGGTGGTGGTCGACGGGGCAACGGTACGTCATGTTTACTAATGCAATGTGAATATTGTTTTACGTGCATGTTCAAATCGATAGTTGAATGATATAGGATATAGGCATGTACAGGCCACCATGTGCTACACGTTAGGTTGTAATGGTCTTGTGTGTGTGTGTGTGTGTGTGTGTGCATGTGCACGCCCTTTGAAGTGGCCCTTTGAAGTGTGTAGCTATCAATGTAAGTGATAATAGTTGCATGCTGGGCATGAGACGACGTGGTGGTGGTCGACGTGGTAATTGGTATCATGTTGCAATGTGAATATTGTTTTATGTTCAAATCGATATAGTTGATGGCCATGTGCTGCACGGGTTGCATGGATGTGTGTGTGTGTGTGTGTAGATGCCAGCCCTTTGAAGTTTGTCTACCTTTAGTTACATGGATGTGTGTGTGTGTGTAGATGCCTCACCCCATGCCATTTGATGTGTGTGTGTATGTGTGTGTGTGTGTGTGTGCATGTGCACGCCATTTGAAGTGTGTAGCTATCAATGTGGTATCATGTTGCAATGTGAATATTGTTTTATGTTCAAATCGATATAGTTGATGGCCATGTGCTGCACGGGTTGCATGGATGTGTGTGTGTGTGTGTGTGTGTAGATGCCAGCCCTTTGAAGTTTGTCTACCGTTAGTTACATGGATGTGTGTGTGTGTGTAGATGCCTCACCCCATGCCATTTGATGTGTGTGTGTGTATGTGTGTGTGTGTGTGTGCATGTGCACGCCATTTGAAGTGTGTAGCTATCAATGTGGTATCATGTTGCAATGTGAATATTGTTTTATGTTCAAATCGATATAGTTGATGGCCATGTGCTGCACGGGTTGCATGGATGTGTGTGTGTGTGTGTAGATGCCAGCCCTTTGAAGTTTGTCTACCTTTAGTTACATGGATGTGTGTGTGTGTGTAGATGCCTCACCCCATGCCATTTGATGTGTGTGTGTATGTGTGTGTGTGTGTGTGCATGTGCATGCCATTTTAAGTGTGTAGCTATCAATGTGGTATCATGTTGCAATGTGAATATTGTTTTATGTTCAAATAGATATAGTTGATGGCCATGTGCTGCACGGGTTGCATGGATGTGTGTGTGTGTGTGTGTAGATGCCAGCCCTTTGAAGTTTGTCTACCTTTAGTTACATGGATGTGTGTGTGTGTGTAGATGCCTCACCCCATGCCATTTGATGTGTGTGTGTATGTGTGTGTGTGTGTGTGTGCATGTGCACGCCATTTGAAGTGTGTAGCTATCAATGTGGTATCATGTTGCAATGTGAATATTGTTTTATGTTCAAATCGATATAGTTGATGGCCATGTGCTGCACGGGTTGCATGGATGTGTGTGTGTGTGTGTGTAGATGCCAGCCCTTTGAAGTTTGTCTACCTTTAGTTACATGGATGTGTGTGTGTGTGTAGATGCCTCACCCCATGCCATTTGATGTGTGTGTGTATGTGTGTGTGTGTGTGTGCATGTGCACGCCATTTGAAGTGTGTAGCTATCAATGTGGTATCATGTTGCAATGTGAATATTGTTTTATGTTCAAATCGATATAGTTGATGGCCATGTGCTGCACGGATTGCATGGATGTGTGTGTGTGTGTGTAGATGCCAGCCCTTTGAAGTTGTCTACATTTAGGTTACATGGATGTGTGTGTGTGTGTAGATGCAGGCCTCACCATGTGTCCATGCCCTTTGATGTGTGTGTATGTGTGTGTGTGTGTGCAGTGTGTGTACACACACACACACAAGATCAAAAGGCATGAATCCTCTCCAACACCTTTGAACTTCGCAGTACATGGTGAGGCCTCTATATGCAAATTCCATTGATTACAGCACACACATACACACACACAATGGCATGGGCACATGGTGAGGCCTATATTTAAATGCATGGTTGTGTAGCATATGTAAAATTCCATTGATTACAACACACACACATGTACATGCTTTGATGTACAATGGCCGCTGATTTATTTTGTGTTCATACAGGCTCCGAAACCGAATCCGGGGCCAATACACCAACATGCTTGGGTATGTACTAACTACATTTATGTATGTGTAAATGTATTACTATTGTGTTTTATGAGACTTACTTACTGAATGAATTTAATCCAATTCAGATTCTGGCGCAGACCCTGCCGATAGTGACGCTGAGACTGGCAACGACATGGGATCACATTCTACTCCTGCAGGTAATTGTACATGGTGGTGACTGGCTGCTGCTAGAGCCTGGGCCTGGTGGTAGCTGGCTGCTGCTAGAGCCTGGGCCTGGTGGTGACTGGCTGCTGCTAGAGCCTGGGCCTGGTGGTGACTGGCTGCTGCAGGGCCTGGGCCTGGTGGTGACTGGCTGCTGCAGGGCCTGGGCCTGGTGGTGACTGGCTGCTGCAGGGCCTGGTCTGGTGGTGATGGTGGTAAATACAATGACAATACGTTGCCCTAGTGTAATGTATTACATCATGTGATTCTAGAACTGGATGCTAGTCTGGACATGCCGGAACCCGTTGCAGGGCGGAAACGCACATCTAAGAGCGGTAAGTTGGCCTCACTCTGCACACCACTTCCAGCTCTGACCTCTGACCCCCACACCACGTCCAGCTCTGACATCTGAACCCCACACACACTCACTCATTCACTCACACAGTTTGTAACTACGTGGCATATGAATGTCTACAGTAGGGGTGTTATAGTATATTTGTATAATTGACAGGTCGTGGCGTGCGATGTGGAGGAGCGAAGAGCAGGGCTGCGATCCACCAGGAAGAGGAGAATGCCTGGTCTCGTGAGGGCTGGGTGCCTCAAAGGATCCCCTTCACAGCCCAACCGGGGTTGCTCCAGGACGCCAAGGCACTCAGATCTTACCGGCCTGCGAAATGGATGGATCTGTTCCTGACAGATGCTTTTCTGAACTCTATTGTTGCCCAGTCCAACCTCTACGCTGAGCAGTCCATTGCCCGGCTGGACCCCACGCTAACCAGTAGCAGGGCACTGCTTTGGAAGCCCCTCACATTGAAGGAGCTGAAGAAGTTCCTCGGACTCAATTTCCTTAGCAGTGTCCTGCGGAAGCCCAGATGTGGACCACTGACGACATGATGCACACACCGTACTACTCTGAGACCATGCCACGCAACAGGTTTCAATTGATCTGGCGATTCCTCCACTTTGCGGACAATACTTCCCTGGAAGTTAGAGACAAATTGTGCAAAGTACGCCCTGTAGTCGACCATGTAAACACGAGGTGCAAGGAGCTGTACCAGCCTGAACGCGAGCTCGCCATTGACGAGGGGGTGATGGCATGGCGAGGCCGCCTGACCTTCCGGGTCTACAACCCAAACAAGCCCACCCGCTATGGTATCAAGTCTTACTTCCTGTGCGAATCTCGCACAGGATATTGCTTTTCATTTAAGCCATATTGTCGGGAAGGCTCGCTCCTGGGGGACGCGGTCGTCGGTCTGCTTGGACGTCTGTCTGGGGCCGGCTATACGCTCTTTATGGACAACTTCTACAACTCTGTACGTATGTCCGCCAGGCTCCGACAGTTGAGGACCGACGTCTGTGGTACCCTCAGGAAGCACCGGGGCGAGCCAGCCATCATCAAGAACATGACCAAACGTGACATCGGTGTGGGGGAGCGCATTGCGGTCAACAACAAGGAGGTCATGATCGTGGCATGGCGCGATAAAAGAATCGTGAAGACCATCAGCAGCTTCCACGAGGACACCATGGAAAAGGCGATGGTGTGGCAGAAGCAGAAGAAGGGCAAAGCGCTGAGGGTGGAGATGCTCAAGCCATCATCAATCATGGAGTACAATAAATTCATGAACGGCGTCGATCAGCTGGATCAGAATATATCGTACTATCCGGTTACACGTAAGACTGGAAAGTGGACCAAAAAGTTTGTGATGTATCTGATCCAAATATGTATGTTCAACGCTTTTGTCTTGTACAAAAAAAAGCACCCACAAGGGCATTACTCCAACCTCTTCCGGTTCACCAGGGCTGTGGCGCGGACCTACACAGACGGTAAGGAGAAGAAGATTCCTGGGGTGACAGCGGAGATGGAGGCGGAGGCGGAGGCAGGGGAGGAGGCAGGGGAGGAGGCAGGGGAGGAGGCAGGGGGTGGGGATGAGGAGGAGGCAGGGGCTGAGCAGGTGGGGCGTGTCGACCCTAGGGCCCCACTGGGGGACCCGCAGAGCAGATTAGTGGGTGGCTTTGTGAAGCATGTAATGGTTGCATACAAAGCCACCCCGAAGAAAAAGCTACCGTGTAGGAAATGTCGTGTCTGCAGTAGGCGTGGCATCAGGAGTGAGACCAGATATTTTTGCACATCGTGCAAAGTCCCCCTGCATCGTGACAAATGCTTTGCTCTGTACCACACAAAGAGGGATTTCTCTAAATAGTTTCTTTATTAGTTGTCATACAGAAGTACAGACTACTTCTAAATAATCCGGCACACAGAAGTACAGATTACTTCTAAATAATCCATCATTGTGTGATACAGACAGAACCATGTGTACCGGTACATAGTATAGCTAGCTGAGTGTAGTATAGTATAGTGTAGTATAGTATAGTATAGTATATTGTAGTATAGTATAGTATAGTATAGTGTATGGGTAGTTGCACTGTTTTCTGTACAAGACAAATGCGTTGAACACATGTATTTGGGCCACGGTTGTCGATATTGCATAGGCATGTTTGGACCACTTGCAGATGAGACGTTATGTTAGCGATCTAGCTGTATCGACTCCATTCATAATTTGCATTGTGTGTGTATATAGTTTTTTTTTTATTTATCTTTTTCCCCCCTCATTTTTACCGTTTGCACAGAACCAATGGTTGCTGACAGTCACCCAGTTTATAAAAGTATATACTGTAGGTAACATACCACACTTTTCTAATGCAGTCCATTGGCCTATTATTTATATACTTTGGAAGCATGTATTGGATATTTTTTGGTCCACAGATCATCTGGCGCTTCATCCATTTATCAATGGACAATGCAGTCATCGATGCGAGAGACCAAGTAAGATATGCCCTGTAGTTCATGTGACGTGAATGTTACCAGCAAACTTCTAAATGCACTGAAACAATGGTTGGTTATCCTCCAGTGTTCACTTTTTATAAGGTGTTGTCTTGGTAAATTACCATAATCCTATACTGTGAATGTTACCAACAAACTCCTAAATGCACTGAAACAATGGTTGGTTATCATCACAGTGTTCACTTTTTATAAGGTATTGTCTTGGTAAATTACCATAATCCTATACTGTGAATGTTACCAACAAACTCCTAAATGCACTGAAACAATGGTTGATTATCCTCCAGTGTTCACTTTTTATAAGGTATTGTATTGGTAAATTACCATAATCCTATACTGTGAATGTTACCAACAAACTCCTAAATGCACTGAAACAATGGTTGATTATCCTCCAGTGTTCACTTTTTATAAGGTATTGTCTTGGTAAATTACCATAATCCTATACTGTGAATGTTACCAACAAACTCCTAAATGCACTGAAACAATGGTTGATTATCCTCCAGTGTTCACTTTGTATAAGGTATTGTCTTGGTAAATTACCATAATCCTATACTGTGAATGTTACCAACAAACTCCTAAATGCACTGAAACAATGGTTGGTTATCATCACAGTGTTCACTTTTTATAAGGTATTGTCTTGGTAAATTACCATAATCCTATACTGTGAATGTTACCAACAAACTCCTAAATGCACTGAAACAATGGTTGGTTATCATCACAGTGTTCACTTTTTATAAGGTATTGTCTTGGTAAATTACCATAATCCTATACTGTGAATGTTACCAACAAACTCCTAAATGCACTGAAACAATGGTTGGTTATCATCACAGTGTTCACTTTTTATAACATTTACATTTACATTTAGTCATTTAGCTGACGCTTTTATCCAAAGCGACTTACAAGTTCTGTGCGACAAGACAGCAATAAGGGTATAACTCTATCAGCTGAGTAACAATGTTCATCAAAGTGTTGCGTGTTACAGTGTAGGTTAGTTTATTAGGACAAGTGCATGACATTAAGGTTAGTCGGGGTTACATTTTTTTTTTTTTTTTTTTTTTTTTTTTAACATTTCAGATAATGGTTGAAGAAGTGAGTCTTTAGTCGACGGCGAAATATTGGACGGGATTCGGCTGTCCTAACTGGGATGGGTAGTTCATTCCACCATTGTGGGGCAAGGACTGAGAATAGGCGGCTTCTCTTTGATGACCCTCCGGGAGCTTGGATAGGAGTAGATCTGAGGCGGCCAGAAGATGCAGAGCGTAGGGGTCTTGAGGGTGTGTAGTTAGAGACCATTGACCGGAGGTAGGCGGGAGCGGTTCCCTTTGCCGCACGGTATGCTAGGTCGAGGGCCTTGAAGCGGATACGTGCAGCAATGGGGAGCCAGTGCAGGTCCCTAAGAAGTGGGGTGACATGGGCCGACTTCGGTAGGTTTGAGATCAGGCGGGCCGCTGCGTTTTGAATGAGTTGAAGAGGCTTGGTGGCAGTGGCCGGGAGGCCAGCTAGCAGTGCGTTGCAGTAGTCGAGGCGGGAGATGACTGTTGATTGGACGAGGAGTTGGGTGGCTTCTTTTGTCAGGAAGGGGCGTATCCTTCTGACGTTGCTCAGGAGGAATCTGCAGGTTCTGGTTGTCGCTGCGATGTGAGCAGAGAAGTTCAGCTGGTCGTCGAGGACAACACCAAGGTTCTTGGCGGTCGGCGACGCGGTCACAGCTGCATTCTCGACTGTGATGGAGAGGTCGGTCAGGGGGGAGGATTTGGCCGGCAAGTGGAGCAATTCTGTTTTGCTTAGGTTCAGTTTGAGGTGGTTGGTCATCATCCAGGCGGAGATGTCGGACAGACAGGCCGAGATCCGCTCAGAGACGTGGATATCTGAGGGAGGGAAGGAGAGGAAGAGTTGAGTATCATCGGCATAACAATGATAATTATGAGAAGCCATGAGACGTGATAATGTTACCCAGTGATTTAGTGTAGAGGGAGAAGAAAAGGGGTCCTAGGACCGAGCCCTGGGGGACACCCGTCCGGAGGGGGCGGGTGGCCGACAGAGTCCCTCTCCATGACACTTGGTAGGAGGTATAAGGTATTGTCTTGGTAAATTACCATAATCCTATACTGTGAATGTTACCAGCATATAATGCACAGCAACAATGGTTGGTACTGATGACTTGTCACCCAGTTTATTGAACAGATTTTACAATAAAAATGTTCATGGCATCAAAGTTTCAAGTTTTCTGCATTGTAAAGTATTCTGTATTTTATAATAATGTTGTCTGGACCTACACCAGTAGTTATAACTTACTTGTTCATTAGCGCCAGGCATGGTGGTTGATGAGGTAGTAGTATTTCCAGGTGAAACTAATTGATATATTATCAATACAAGATATTATTACTTTATGAATGTGTTTATCATGTATGGACGAATAAATTGGAAAACGGGTAGGTACAGAGCAACACAGTGTCTACAACACAGGAGCAGATTATGCACAGTACATGAATGAGAAACAGTCAAAATGTTTTTTTGTTTAGTTTATTGCATGCACATGATCTATAATACCTGATCGGTACAATATCTACTAACCTGATCAATACAATATATTCTCACCTGATCGATATAATAGTATTACTGCATTTCAAGTTTGTCAGTCAGTCGGACTGTCAATCAATCAATCAATCAATCAAACAATCTATGAATCAAACAATCAATAAAACAATCAAACATTATATCAATCAAACGACCAACAAAGTAATCAATCAATTAAACAAATCAATCTATGAATCAAACGATCAACAAAACAATCAAACATTCTATCAATCAAACGACCAACAAAGTAATCAATTAATCAAACAAATCAATCTATGAATCAAACGATCAACAAAACAATAAAACATTCTATCAATCAAACGACCAACAAAGTAATCAATCAATCAAACAAATCAATCTATGAATCAAACTATCAACAAAACAATCAAACATTCTATCAATCAAATGACCAACAAAGTAATCAATCAATCAAACAAATCAATCTATGAATCAAACGATCAACAAAACAATCAAACATTCTATCAAGCAAATTACCAACAAAACAATCAAACATTCTATCAATCAAACGACCAACAAAGTAATCAATCAATCAAACAAATCAATCTATGAATCAAACGATCAACAAAACAATCAAACATTCTATCAATCAATCAAACAAATCAATCTATGAATCAAACGATCAACAAAACAATAAAACATTCTATCAATCAAACGACCAACAAAGTAATCAATCAATCAAACAAATCAATCTATGAATCAAACTATCAACAAAACAATCAAACATTCTATCAATCAAATGACCAACAAAGTAATCAATCAATCAAACAAATCAATCTATGAATCAAACTATCAACAAAACAATCAAACATTCTATCAATCAAATGACCAACAAAGTAATCAATCAATCAAACAAATCAATCTATGAATCAAACTATCAACAAAACAATCAAACATTCTATCAATCAAATGACCAACAAAGTAATCAATCAATCAAACAAATCAATCTAGGAATCAAACGATCAACAAAACAATCAAACATTCTATCAAGCAAATTACCAACAAAACAATCAAACATTCTATCAATCAAATGACCAACAAAGTAATCAATCAATCAAACAAATCAATCTATGAATCAAACTATCAACAAAACAATCAAACATTCTATCAATCAAATGACCAACAAAGTAATCAATCAAACAAATCAATCTATGAATCAAACTATCAACAAAACAATCAAACAATCTATCAATCAAATGACCAACAACGTAATCAATCAATCAAACAAATCAATCTATGAATCAAACGATCAACAAAACAATAAAACATTCTATCAATCAAACCAATAAAACAATCTGTCAAACAATCAATCAATCAAACCATCCATCCATCCATCCCAGTCTAAATTGCTTTATAACACGTTCAGTACCTATTATCACCCCGCCGGCACACCTTTCATAAAAGTGCCTGTAACTTCTGTTCTAAATATTTTACCTCCACTTTTATCTTTTGTTGATGTTTTTTAACTTGTAATTGTGAACGAACGAAGACATGCAGAAACAAACGTTTTTTTGCATTGTGTACATCAACTTGTCGTCTTCAAATGAGCCCAACCATTTCCCCATAGTTATAATATAAAATATAGAAATAGCTCCGCTAAGATCATGAGATATGCTAGAATCGTCCAGGAATCCTGGCAACCCACAGTCATTTTCCGGATTTTTGGCCGGCACCCTAAGAAATGATAATTTATAGAAAGAGGCTTGCTGAGCTGGAGTACAATTTTATTGCTGTGATGACAATCTTTTTGATGAATAATTGTGTAGATCTGTTTACAATAATTGTAATAATTTGATAACTGTGGGATTGCTTTCATTCCATAGTTTCTCTGTGCTTAAAATAATGATACTGTCTGTGACTAGAAGACCAGGCAAATGTATGTTAATTTTAACTCTGGGGGGGGGGGGGATTGCCTTCCCCCTGGAACATTTAGAAATGTGTGATCAATTCAACCCTGAGGGGCAGGCAGCCTGCCACTCGGGGGTGGACTGTGTGTTAACCCTTTGGTGTTTTCAGGAGGGTCGAAGCGGGTAGGAATGTCTTAGAATAGGTCACAAGGTGTCAGGGGGGATGGTATGCAACTGATGTTTATAGTAGCTATTTAAGTTACAGCCAGGGGGGATGGTGTGAATCTGTTGTTAGATGATTGCAGTTACAGCCAGATAGGGGAGTAGGGGTCAGAGGTGAAGTTTTAAGAGGGCAGTTGGTGAAAGATAACAGTAAGAGCTATTTATACAACAGGAATACAGACCAGGTGGTGGCAGTTTTGAGATGAGACAGTTGGCGGCTAATTCAGGAAAGCAGTTGGAGAGTGAGTGATAAAATCGATAGGTAGTCCTCAGATGCGGTTATTACGTTGAGTGGCTGACTAGTTGGTGAGGGAATATTTTGAAACGGTCTGTGCACTGGACGGCATGGATAGTTCTAAATTGAGGATGGGTCCAGTCCATCTTTGAAGTGAGGGAAGAGTAGCAGATGTAAGTGTAGACTGTGTTAGCCTGAAGTTGAGAGCTGGGAAGTTGAGAGCAGAGGAGGAAGAACAACTAACAATTGTTTGTGAACCTGGAGAATGATTAATGAGTTGTGTTTTGTTGTGCGTTATGTTGAATGACAGTTTTTGTTTGCAGAAAGTATGAGTTGAGTGAAACCTGGTTGAATGGTTTTCCTTTGTGGATGTTTGAACTAAGTAAATCTGTGGATGGTTGAGTGCGTGTCTGTTTTTGTCTGTGTGTCTTTTCATTTCAAAGTGGATTGAGGCTGTGAGATTAGAATGAAAGAGAGTATTTAGTTTCTTATTTTTTAAAGGGAGTGTGGTAATTTTGATTTGATTTCAGCTAGCTGGCAAGCAAGGGAGGGTGCGGAGCCGGTCTGAAGGCTGAGCAGAAACCGTGTGGGAAAGATCCTCTGGGTAATGTGATAATTGGTTGGGCTGTGGGGAACAGGGAAGAGGACTGAACAGATACTGATGGTCTTTGTTTGTGCACATTTGATTTGATAGGACGCACAGACAGAGGGCGGATAGTTTGAGACACAACGCAGGGATGGTTAATGACATACACATATAAGTTTAGATGCTAGGATAGGTAGTTGTGAGGTTTTTGTCCTTTGCTCACTTACTCGCTCTGTTCCTTTAAGCCTACTCGCTCTTTTCCATTTGTTTTCTGTTAATCATTTCATTCCCCTATTCACACGCTTCTTCCCAGAGACGTCGTTGATTGGTTCTCCCCCGTCCACACGCTTATCAATCACATCCCTCAGCTGTCACTGCTTGTCAATTAAGCATTCCCGTATTATTTATACCCCGTTTCCCCATTCAAGTTTTGTTGGATCGTTTTGATATTTCTGTTGCATTCGCCGTTCCTGCTGCCTGCTGTTGTTTCCCTGTGCTTTGCCTCCAGGATATTCAAGAAGCATTCCTCTTGGACACCCTTTCCCCGAGGCGACGCGCTCGCTCCATTCTGTTCCAACGCTCTTTACGCACAACGCCTGGGTGAGTTTTTTATGACTGTCTTTGATCCAATTCCGTTTTTCGTGTGTTTATATAACACTGAAGATTTCCAGCTTTTTATCAGACAGTCACTCACCCAGCGTTTAGCCTTTTTTGGATTGTTTCTTTGGGATAATATTTTGGCCTAACATCTCCCACTGTGTGTTTACACACCGAAGATATTATCACATTGGATTTGTATTTTGGGACTTCGCTCACAGTGTTTATTTTGCACCGAAGATATCTATCACTTGGGATTGTGTTTGGAACGTTACTCACAGTGTGTATTTACACCGAAGATTCAGTCACTTGGATAACTCTGTTTTCGGGTACAAGTCACCTCTCCTGTTCACCTGCTCTGTTCCACCTGCACTCTGAGTTAACTCGCTCCCTCTCTCTCTCTCGGTCCCGCAACCACCTCGGAGATTCTGCCGAGAGAAGTCTGCAGAGCGGCTCTGACGTCAGCGTCTGCTTCCCCTGACTACCATCCCGGGAGAAGCTGCAGAGCAGCAACATTCATCCTTGCTTGTATTCCAGTCTTTGTTTGAACTCTTCCCAGTCTGTGCTGTTTATTTAGTCTTAATAAACAAGCCCTTGTTTTTGGCAACTCTGAATCCTACTCTCTTGTGTCGTTGCGTTTGGGGTCGGTGTCAAACCATAACATTAAGCTACGCTCCTCAGGGCCGTAACCCTCCCAGTCCACCAGGTATTGGAACCCCCGGCCCCGCCGACGAACGCCCATCAACCGGCGGACCTGCCACTGGGGGTGACCGTCCACCAACACGGGAGGCGGAGGATCAGGAGCTGGAGGCATAAGGGGACTGAGGGAGACGGGCTTAACCCGGGAGACATGGAACACGGGGTGAATGTGCATGGACGCAGGAAGTTTCAGGCGTAGGGCCGCCGGACTGAGTACCTTCAGGACCTCGAAAGGTCAGACGAAACGGGGGATGAGCTTCTTGGCCGAGGACCGAAGCGGGAGGTCCTTTGCGGAGAGCCACACCCTCTGCCCAGGGAGGTAAGTCGGCGCAGGAACCCCGTGTTCCATGTCTCCCGGGTTAAGCCCGTCTCCCTCAGTCCCCTTATGCCTCCAGCTCCTGATCCTCCGCCTCCCGTGTTGGTGGATGGTCACCCCCAGTGGCAGGTCCGCCGGTTGATGGGCGTTCGTCGGCGGGGCCGGGGGTTCCAATACCTGGTGGACTGGGAGGGTTACGGCCCTGAGGAGCGTAGCTGGGTCTCCCGGCAGCTCATCGTGGATCCCGGCTTGATCACTGACTTCCATCGTGCCCATCCTGATGAGCCGGGTCGGCCTGGTCGCCGGGTGGCTCCCGTGGAGGGGGGGGTACTGTGAGGTTTTTGTCCTTTGCTCACTTACTCGCTCTGTTCCTTTAAGCCTACTCGCTCTTTTCCATTTGTTTTCTGTTAATCATTTCATTCCCCTATTCACACGCTTATTCCCAGAGACGTCGTTGATTGGTTCTCCCCCGTCCACACGCTTATCAATCACATCCCTCAGCTGTCACTGCTTGTCAATTAAGCATTCCCGTATTATTTATACCCCGTTTCCCCATTCAAGTTTTGTTGGATTGTTTTGATATTTCTGTTGCATTCGCCGTTCCTGCTGCCTGCTGTTGTTTCCCTGTGCTTTGCCTCCAGGATATTCAAGAAGCATTCCTCTTGGACACCCTTTCCCCGAGGCGACGCGCTCGCTCCATTCTGTTCCAACGCTCTTTACGCACAACGCCTGGGTGAGTTTTTTATGACTGTCTTTGATCCAATTCCGTTTTTCGTGTGTTTATATAACACTGAAGATTTCCAGCTTTTTATCAGACAGTCACTCACCCAGCGTTTAGCCTTTTTTGGATTGTTTCTTTGGGATAATATTTTGGCCTAACATCTCCCACTGTGTGTTTACACACTTAAGATATTATCACATTGGATTTGTATTTTGGGACTTCGCTCACAGTGTTTATTTTGCACCGAAGATATCTATCACTTGGGATTGTGTTTGGAACGTTACTCACAGTGTGTATTTACACCGAAGATTCAGTCACTTGGATAACTCTGTTTTCGGGTACAAGTCACCTCTCCTGTTCACCTGCTCTGTTCCACCTGCACTCTGAGTTAACTCGCTCCCTCTCTCTCTCTCGGTCCCGCAACCACCTCGGAGATTCTGCCGACAGAAGTCTGCAGAGCGGCTCTGACGTCAGCGTCTGCTTCCCCTGACTACCATCCCGGGAGAAGCTGCAGAGCAGCAACATTCATCCTTGCTTGTATTCCAGTCTTTGTTTGAACTCTTCCCAGTCTGTGCTGTTTATTTAGTCTTAATAAACAAGCCCTTGTTTTTGGCAACTCTGAATCCTACTCTCTTGTGTTGTTGCGTTTGGGGTCGGTGTCAAACCATAACCATTGTTTTCTCCTTGGGTGATTTCTCTGATTTCCCTGCCCGACTGGAGCTGTGACGCGAGGAGGTATTTGTATGACCAGGGTTGGTCATAAGGGGGGAGGATAGATGAGAAGCGCAATTGATGAATTATGCAAATGTGATTGAACTATTTTAAGAAAAATTAGCAAGAAAATATTATTTCAAAGAATGAATTGAATATTGTGATACTAATGTATGTTTTCTCTCAACCAGATCATCTAAGAATGTTGGAACAAACTTTTCTGTAGATTAAGAATATTGGGGTTTAACTTTGTGATTTTTAGATACAATTTGTGATTTTTAGATTAAAAATATTTTTAATTGTTTTCAACATATTCAAAGTTTTTGTTTAAAAAATAGTAGGCCTCTGGCTATGAGCCCGGAGGAGCAAAAGCCCATTGATGATATGTACCAAAGAATAATGAGAAAAAGAGAAAATTGAGAAAAATTGGAAACATTTATGATTTTTATTTTTAATGTGAAAAATGTTGTATGGTTAGCCTGTATGAAATCAAGTCAATATACTGGTTTATGACAATATTAATTGTCAAAGGGAGGAATGTGGTATCATTGACTGGTATTTCATAACAAATATGTGTGTATAATTAGAAAACCATAATGCAAAAAGCCAGGTGTACCCTTTCAACAGCAGAGTGGGTTTTCAGTGCTAAGTAAGGAGTGATACTGGTGTTACAGGAATAGTCATTTCAACCCCCACACTAACAGATGTACTTAACTACTTAGAACAGAAGGAACAGTCACTCAACCCCTACTCAAGCAAAGGCTAATCTATAGAACAAACAACACCTTTCCATAGGGGATGACAGTTGCACCAAAAAGCAGAAGGCTAAATGAAACAATTATAGACAAAACACACTGTTACATCATCACTGAAAACTGCAAATATCTGTAATAATGGTTAAATACAAATAATGCCTTAAGTACATATGACTAGAATGATTAGATCTTCCCAGGCGCAGAGTGGGAACCTTGAGTTGACTTTATGTTAATGTACCTCACACCCCACTGGGGGCCAAGAGGATAGCTGGTCTGAACGAGGGCAGACCAGCACAAACAAGATCATATTAATTAAACTGACTTATTAGATAAAAGGATTTTAATGTCATTTAGAATGTCACCTGATTATGCAATTTGGTATCAAAAGGTAAACAAAAGAGTAAAACTGTGATAATACTGGAAGAGTGTAATTCATATACACTGGAAATACTTTGTAAAAGTTTATGGGAATACCCCTATGTCCAACTGAGAAAACCAGCCCAAAGGAGGGGGCCATGGCCCCCTTGGGCCACAGACCAGACCCCAAGGAAGAAGACAGGGGGCGGACCGCCCCCAGAAGACAAACCTGATTGGAATGCAAGAAACAGAAGAACGCCTGTTTTTAGAATCAAGAACCAATTGGAACAGAACACCAAATATATAGAAATAACTGATTGGCTATGGATCAAGTAAACTTGTGACATCATTTTGAGTATATAAAGATGAGAACTCATTGTATAATTAGGCCAGACAGATACCACCTGCACCACAGGGGGTGCTGGCCTCCACCACTCCAGAGACTATGCGGTTGCCATGACGTAAGTAAACCATAGAGTCACTGTTGGTGATGTTTAGTTTAAAGGTAAGGTCCCTAGTTGGGACCAGGTTTAACTATGTGATGGCAAAGGTGTAGTCTATTTCATTGAAGTAACATGACTGCTATTTGTGTACAGATTTGTTTGATGTGTAATTCTCAACAATCCCTTTTTTACAAGCATGTTTTAATATGAAATCCCTGTATGTAACTGCTGCATTTCACCTTTGGGCCTCTTGGCAATAAATATATGAGTTTGAATTAGAGCTCTGTTGTCTGGCTGCACAGTTTTATTCTCTACTGGCTATTTTTGGGAGTCAGATGAGAGGAACCACATTACCATTCTCCTTCTCTCCCTCTAGTTGGCAACCTCAATGCACTGTAATTAATCTTAGAAATGTATAGAATATACGACATGGGATTTCACAATGGATGACAAGCTGTTTATTGACCGGCTGAGCGGACCAGAGAACTGGGCAACTGGAAGTTTCAGATGGAGCACTTGCTAAAAGCTAAAGGACTATGGGGTATGCTAATTGAGACAGATACATTAGCTGCAGATGCTAATGCTCAAGCATGGGCTGAGTTTGATAAATTGAGAGATATATACAATATACAGTAAATAAATACAGTCAAAATATACTGAGGTCTACAGTAGGTGTAATATTGCACAGTGCTGTTTCAAAACTAAGAGTCTAGGAAGATGGTAACTGTCACTCTATGCTCAGTGATGCAATGAGCACAGTGATGCATTGTATAGTCTGATGGCTGTTGGAATGAAGGACTTACTGTGCCGTTCAGTGCTGCAATTGGGTAGTGTAATAATAATAATAATAATTTAGGACCTGCTCAGAGGTCATTAATCGGCATGCATGCGATGCATGTATGCGATTCGTCTCTGCGATTAACCCATCCCGTCGTCCTTCCCCCCCAAGGGCAGCCGGGAGCAGACAGGCGCAACGTGAGCCGCGCCAGGGGACCAATCCAAGTGCTCCTGTCCGTCTTCGTCAAGGACGCCACAGCGTTAGCGATCTTGTTGTTGTGCATGTTTTTCCATTGGGTTTATCTTATCGGGGGGGGAAACCCTTGCGAGCACGGGGAGAACATGCAAACTCCACACAGAAAGGCCTGGGAGATACCCCACCTGGGTAACTGGCATCATGGAAACCTGGTCCCCAAGCGGGAATCGAACCCTGGACCTTCTTGCTGTGAGGTGACAGTGTTTAACCACTACACCACCGTGCCGCTTGTGCCTGGCACTGAACATGCTCCTCCTGTCAGCCAAGTCTGTGTATAGTGGGTGGGAGGGGTTTTCCCTGATGGCCTGGAGCTTAGCAAGGCTCCTCCTCTCCGCCACCCTCGCTAGGGAGTCCAGCTCTACCCCAACCACGCTACTGGCCTTCCTGACCAGCTTATCCAGCCTGTTTGTGTCTCCTGCTCTGTAACTAACCAGCATTATGCATTATTATTAATTTGAGGCATATATACATATCTTCTGTATATTGCTATACATGTATAGCAACCTATAATTGACTCTTTGATCTCTGACCTTTTTTGATTGATTGATTGAAAACTTTATTAACAGATTGCAGAATGAGTACAATACAGTATGGCTTAATACACACAATTGATAAGGGGATGCAGACCAGAGAAATACTTTTGTCTTGTTTACATCAGGGTCCCCCATTTTCAATTCAAAATGACATTTATGACATACACGACAACATACAGATATATATCATGACATTTATGACATACATCTACATGACATAGATATACAGTACTGTTACATTTGTGACATACAAGATATGCAAATATACAGTACTGTTAAATAGAGATCCTAACAAGAACATATGAAGGGGAGGAAACTGTACATTATTTCGGAGAGGGTGGGTTTAGACATTTACAGGGACCAGGTGCTCTTTGTCTTTCTTTGAGAGCGGTTTTGAAGGTGGGATTCAATTTTTTTTACGGCTGTGGGTAGGGCGTTCCACATTGATGTGGCATAATTGCGAAACGTGTTTAGTCCCTTGTTTGAGCCGAATCTGGGTTGAACATGAAAGCAGTGAGGTAAGTTTGTCTTCTTGAAGTTGTTCTTACTGAATCTGCAGTGCACCCGGCTTCTCAGTCTGTCGTCGTTGCACTTCCAAATTGCAATCAGCGCTGGAGTTGTCAAGGGTTGCTTCTTGAAGCAGTCAAAATGCGCTCCTTGGCTACACCTACAATGGTTGTCAATCATTTCGACATCAGCTGTGACCGGTTCAGAAGAACCCACATTGAACTTGAGAGGTTATGTATCCTGTATTCCTTCCGCACCGGCAAATTATAGCCCCCTGTGTAACTACTGTAACCAGACTCCTACGGACTGGTTTAAATTTGCATCAGCTTGCGCCAATATGGGCAGGGGCACAATGGGGGCACATACATTTAGTAATTTAGGGCAGGGGCACAATGGGGGCACATACATTTAGTCATTTAGGGCAGGGGCACAATGGGGGCATATACATTTAGTCATTTAGCTGATGCTTTTATCCAAAACGACAAGTGTGGCACCTCAGGGGCACCTGAGATTTCAGGGGGGGCACGTGCCCCTGGTGCCCCAGTGGTAAAATCGCCACTGTGGGGCGCCTGCACAGCAAAGTCAGGAAAATGGCGGGGGCAGTGTGAGTCTCCTACACATTACTCCTTGCCAAATGAGAGTCCGCGCTGGCAGGTGAAAAGATGTGACAGGCTGCCTCCACATGTACCGGAGGGGACATGTGATGCAAGGCTTCTATCCTCCCTACAACCGGCCAGTGGGGGGCATATGCGAGCAACGATGAGGACAGGGGAGGGAGAATTGGCACGAGAGGTAAATTGGGATGGGGAGAAAAATCACAGAAAAAAAGGAGGAAAAGAAAAAAAAATTGAAAAAAAAATATTACGTTATCTTATCTTATCATAATGTTACCACTTAAAATATTGAGGCAGAGGGCAGGGCTTGAGATTAGGCACGTGAATTAGGCAGTAAATAATGGAGGGGTAATACAATTATATTTGGTAACGTCAGACATAGAGCTGGAGTTGATTTTATGCGTTATAAGGTTTGAGTTATTAGAAGTGTCTTATGTAAGTTACATTTTACAAATAAACATTCTAAATGGACTGTCATCGCCGCCTGTCAGTTGTTGACATTAGCAAACAATGCGACAGGAAATCAACTGTAGCCCGAGCTGTTCCCTAGCAACGCAATTTCACTGAAACCATGCACCATGTATTAGTCTTAGGATACTGCCAGTTTCTCACCTTTGTCCCTCCACTTATGCTGTAGCGCGCAACACAGTGTTTAAAACCAGATAGCCTTTGAGGTCAGCCAATTTTGAATGAAAAACCTGGGCCATTGTTCAGTTGGCTTTACAAGTCTCTTCATCACCAGAGGAATGAGCTCTAAAGCAGTTTTGTGTACACACATGCATTATTCATTAGCGTTGCAAAATATCCACACAAACGGATAGGTCTGTGGTATCTTTACCACAAAGTTCAGGAGACAACCAGAAGTAAAAGCACAGCGACGGGAGTGAGCAGATGAGGTGAATACGATAAGTTCTGTTTCCTCATGAAGCAAATGGGACATTTTGCCCATCGTTGCTTTTGTGCGGTTCACAAAATGCTGACGGATTCTACCATTGCACTTATTCTAGATAAAAGTGTCTGCTAACTAAGTGCCAACATTATAAATGGCGAGAAGAAAAGCAGGGCCAGGCTTTTGTTGTGAACTGAAATGTATTGCAGTATATTATAAAAAATATAGAAAAAGAAATATATACAAATGCTTTATGTGGCCACCGCTGAGGAAATGTCATCGTTATTCAGCTAGACTGGTGGGGAGGTTAGATGAGACGACGGAGAGATGGGGGAGGATGGAGGGAGAGATGGGGGGAGAGAAATGTCTGAGGACTGAGTAAGGTCAAGAAAGATCCAACATAATTTTAGACTCTTTTAAAAATGTACTCTACTCAGGTTCAGTTTGAGGTGGTTGGTCATCATCCAGGCGGACATGTCAGACAGATAGGCCGAGATCCGCTCAGAGACGTGGATATCTGAGGGAGGGAAGGCGAGGAAGAGTTGAGTATCATCGGCATAGCAATGATACGGGAAGGCATGAGACGTGATAATGTTACCCATAGATTTAGTGTAGAGGGAGAAGAGAAGGGGCCAAGGACCGAGCCCTGGGGGACACCTGTCCGCAGGGGGCGGGTGGCAGACAGGGTCTCTCTCCATGACACTTGGTAGGAGCGGTCATCAAGGTATGATGTCAGCCATGTCAACACAAAGCCAGCCACTCCCATTCCTGCAAGGGACGCGAGGAGGATCTGATGGTTGACTGTGTCGAAGGCTGCAGATAGGTCTAGGAGAATCAGGACAGAGAGGCCTTTCACTTTTGCTAAGTGAAGTGCCTCTGTGACCGCAATGAGGGCTGTTTCTGTGGAGTGACCAGTCCTGAAGCCTGACTGATTAGGGTCTAGGAGGTCATTCTGTAACAGAAAATCAGTGAGTTGGTTGGATACAGCACGTTTAAGTGTTTTAGAAAGGAAGGAGAGAAGAGAGACAGGACGATAGTTGCCTATGACGGTGGGGTTCATGGTTGGTTTTTTATGAGCGGTGGGACTCTGGCTTGTTTTAGGGAGGTGGGGACCACCCCTGAGTTGCAATGCAGCCGGTAGCAATGCAGAGAGCGGGGCTCGATACCAGCATCTCCTGCGTTAGTGGCGAGCGTGTTGCCCACTGCGCCACTCAGCCGCCTGTGATTTGGTAGACTTTAAAACTGCACAAATAATGGTCAAAGAAATAATGAAATGCTTCCTGATTTTAGAATACTTTTATTATCCCGAGGGAAATTTGACACTGCAAATCGCTCAACATTAAACATTTAGACAGAACAGGTCACAAATAAGAATAACAAAACAAATCAAATTGCCTAAGATAAGAGTAGAATCAAATAGAATAAAAATGGAATAAAATATACAGTAAATAAATACAGTAAAAATATACTGAGGTCTACAGTAGGTGTAATATTGCACAGTGCTATTTCAAAAGTAAGAGTCCAGGGCCCTCATTTATCAATGGTGCGTACGCACAGATATGTGCGTAACCCGTGCATACAATAATTTCTAAGCAAAGTGTGGGACTTATCAATTTGAACGTGTGCTTGACTTTGTGCGTATATTTACGCACAGCTCCGACCATGCGTACCTGGAGCCCGGTGGTAGAATGTGAATATTGCAACGCGGAAATAAGCTTCCGTGCATTCATTTCAACACTGGCGTGTTCAACTTCTGTATGACCCGTAATTCATTATAGTTCATTGTAAAATAGCGACAGTAGTGTAATTATTGTCAAACCCTATAAATATAGCATTTGGAATAAGTCTGTCTTTCCGAATGAATGCAGCATGGTTTATATATAGGGTTATCGGAATATACGGGGTGCACTGACTGGGCTCTGCAGGGAACTGTTTTCAGAGATAGCAGATAGGAATGAATGAATGAATGAATGAATGAATGAATGAATGAGGGGCAGTCTAATTACAGAGAGAACATAATATTAACTAGAGTCTGCTATACCCGAGACACCTGGCGCAGCTCAGGTTAGTCGCCGTTGGTTTTGCTCCGCAACGATTGTGCTTACTTTTAGTCATTATGTTTATTTTTAATACTTTTTCTATGGAAACCACACTGGTGGGGACGTCATACGACCGCCAGTCACTTATAGACCTAAACTCCGGACTTAAAGAGGAGTTTAGAGACACTTTATGCCAAGATTGGCCACCGGAGATCAGGCGGGACAGAGACAAAGGCGGCGGCAGGAAGAAACACAGGGGCAGGAGAAGCGGAATCAGATTAAGGCTAAAAAGATCTGCTTACCGTCCGGTGATCCCATCCATCTTTCTGGCAAATGCACGTTCGCTGGAGAGCAAGATGGATGATTTACGGGCGAGGGTCCGATTCCAGCGAGAGGTGAGGGACTGTAACATCATGTGCTTCACGGAGACATGGTTGAAACCAGCGACTCCGGATCACAGCGTCTCTCCCTCTGACTTCTTCACCGTCTTCCGAGCGGACCGTACAGAAGCCTCCGGTAAGAGCATCGGCGGGGGTGTCTGTCTCCTTACCAACAATGGCTGGGTAAGCCCAAAGGAGATTAAGATACTCTCTAGTTCATGCTCGCCGGACCTGGAACATCTGGCCATTCAATGACGACCGCTTCATCTCCCCCGAGAGTTCACCGCGATCATCATGACTGCAGTGCACATCCCTCCCCAAACGAACACCGTCAGGGCCCTGGCGGAGCTACAGGGACATCTCAACATCCACCAGATAAAACACCCAGACGCAGCAATGATCATAGCCGGCGATTTCAACCAGGCGAATCTGAAGAAAGTGATGCCATCCTTTTTTCAGCACATCGCCTGCTCCACCAGGGGAGGAAACACGCTGGATCATTGCTACACCCCGTTCAGAGCCAGGTACAAGGCAGTACCGGCTCCGCCATTAGCAGGAGCTACAAGCACATCGGACCATGACTCCATCTTGCTTATCCCTGCTTACAGGCAGAGATCACGTGTATTATGCACAATTGTTGCTGGCAAGACCCCCCGCATTTCATTGTATACTTGTATGCCGTGACAAATAAAACTCTTGACTTGACTTGACCTCCTTCATTTGTACCGCAATTTACGACCGGAATTGGAGCGTGGAACAAAATGCACAAATGCCATCCCCGTGCACATTCAAGTCAGACTCCACCCGGCACGGTCCATCGTGATATTGGAGATGGATCGAGCAATAGACTGTTACTGTGTACCACCCATGTAGCTGTCAAAGCTCCATCACAAATGCAGTTATGTGAATAGAAAGGGATTCCACTCAGTGATGCACATTTGCCTGATACATGTCGTTGCTGCATGCCGGGAGGAAGGCGATGCTGCATGTTTTCAATTCATTAAATAAAACGGATACTTTCTGCAAGGGTTTACGACTGTCATACAAATAATCAACCAACTACATACTGTAATTTTTCAGTGCACGTTTTTATTTACATTGTGACAACAGCCTTGTGAGCTCCCGCACACAGACATGATGGAATTCAAGTTCAAGTTTGTATTGATCACATAGGCAGGCTACAATGGCGTAGGCTATGGCAGTGAGATTAATTGTTCTTGTATATGCTCTCGTATTATTGTTTATATAGGCTACCTAATACCGACATCAAAATAGATTGTATGCCTCTACAAATCATATGCAGGTAGAAAATTGACGGAGAACTTTAATCCCTGGGTATTAATCGAATGAAAACGAAGAAAAGGCATATTCCAGCATGGTTATTAATGACACCAATGGCAAACAGTGGTTAACGGTCTTTATTAGTGTTTGCGCTGCCCAGGCAGCAATGGTCTTTAAGTTAATAGATATCATATCCGACATCACCGTACGTGTACATGTCTGTCAGCCTGTCGCGTATTTCTCCCATAACACGCTTCGCTCGGCTTAGTCCACTTTTCCACATTTCATGGGGGTGTTCCATTACCGTATATGGTTAATTACGGGCGGTGCTATATGCAAATACTTAAAATCGTGCACGAGTGCGGAGCGTAGAACAAATGGTATTTATCAACTCGGAGTGTGAGTAGAACTTGTGTACGCACGTGTGATAAATCCAGATTTGTCTGTACGTACACACATTCTAAATTCTGTGCTTAAGAATGAAAATAGAACACTTTCTAAGCATTGTTGATAAATGAGGGCCCAGGAAGATGGTAACTGTCACTCTGTGCTCAGTGATGCAGTGAGGCACAGTGATGCGTTGTATAGTCTGATGGCTGTTGGAATGAAGGACTTCCTGTGCCATTCAGTGCTGCATTTAGGTAGTGTGAGCCTAGCACTGAACATGCTCCTCCTGTCAGCCAAGTCTGTGTATAGTGGGTGGGAGGGGTTTTCCCTGATGGCCTGGAGCTTAGCAAAGCTCTTCCTCTCCGCCACCCTTGCTAGGGAGTCCAGCTCCACCCCAACCACGCTACTGGCCTTCCTGACCCATTGTACCCATTCTGCAATCTGTTAATAACATTTTCATTCAATCAATCACTGTGCAGATTGATTGATTGAATGAAAATTGTATTAACTGATTGCAGAATGGGTACAATACAGTACGGCTCAATAAACACAATTGTTAAGGGGATGCAGACCAGAGAAAGACTTTCATCTTGTTTACATCAGGGTCCCCCATTTTCAATTCATAATGAATTTTAAGTAAGGGTGCAACTTGCTCCGTGCAATCCATTATTTGTGGATCTAGCCCGCGCTTCTTCCTACACCTTTTCGGTCATTCTAATTTTGTGTTCTTTCTATTTTGATACACTTTGTGGAAAATAATGACTTATTATTGGTTTCTATGTACATACCTTGTAAACAAAAAGTTTACCCAAATTAACTAAATAAACTATAAACCTGATCTTCTCAACAACAACAACATTGCTAGAAGGGTGTCTTGTCTGCCCATCTGCATTTAAAAATCTCCCAAGAAAAGCACCCAGTGAATTGTTAATTCTCTTTGCTGTGGCTGCTTTGACACCTGCTTTTCCCCTATGGGATTAATTAATAAAGGTTTAACTTATCTTATCTCATCTCATCTCATCTCATCTCATCTCATCTCATCTCATCTCATCTCATCTCATCTCATCTCATCTCATCTCATCTCATCTCATCTCATCTCATCGTATCTGTATTGGTACTGTCGCTATTAGTGTAGATTCAGTAGAATTATGCATAAGGCAGCCAGCAATTCATACTTAAGTCATCTATGCGATATTTCAAGTCAAAACCATTTTATTTTTCTCATTATCGACTGGTTTGGTGTGGAATTTCTTATTTTTTTTTGCATAATGACATAACGATAGGTTATGTATATAACCTAGTTATATGATTACTGGCTGAGCGTCTTGCTCTTCGCCATCGAGATGTACCTCATCTCCAGTACCTACTGTACTTCATTAACGAAAAAACAAATGCACCCAGCATCTGACCAGGCTCCGCCCCAGTGCCGTACTATAAGGCAGCAGGCGTGGTCACCACTCGCCCTTCCTCGGAAAAAGTTTCCATCAGAAAAGTTTCCCAAGGGACCTCAGGGCGCGCTAAGAGCAAGACGCTCAGACAGTACTCATATCACTAGGTTATATACATAACCTATCGTTATATAGTCGTACTGGCGAATCGCGTCTTGCTCTTCGCCATCGAGATATGGGGACAGAGCAGACGCGAGGACCGACAAATGCACCCCCTGAGGACCCGAAAGCCCACATCAGGGGGGAGGCGAGTCCCGTCACCCCTCCTTCCTAGTGAAGAGGGTGCGGCAGTCAACTCCACCCAAGTGCGAAAAATAGGGAACTAGAAACCTCCAAACGCACAGCACAGGCGGGACCATGTGTGACACAACACCTTGTGGTCCACACCCACACATCCCTGCTAACCCACCGAAAGGTGGGAAGCAGGGGAGGTTCCAGACCTCAGAACCGCCTGGGAGACAGAACCCCCGGTCATGTCCACGAGGTAAAACCTTACGAAGGGACCCGGGGAGGACCATGAAGCTGCAGCACAGATGTCCTGCACCGAGGCCCCTCCTAACAGGGTGGCAGAGGCCGCCACCCCACGAGTGGAGTGCGCCCTGACACCCCCAGGGGGGCCAGCCCAGCCAACGTGTAGCAAAGGGCAATGCCCTCGCACAACCAATGGGACAGGCGCTGTGTCGACAGTGCCTTACCAGCGCGAGAGCCACCGCAACAGACAAAAAGTTGATCGGTAGCCCTGAGGCCCTGAGTACGGCTGAGGTAAATCCCCGGACATGACAGGTGAAGGCTCGCCTCTAACTCACTAGCATGAGGAGGCGGATGAAAACGCCTGAACCACAATATCCCCGGAGCAAAAGAGCTTCGGATATTTTTTGGCACGAAGACTGGGTTAGGCCTCAGAGTGGCACCGCTATGGAAACGAATAGAGAGACACTCAGGCCGCACCAAGAGAGCACAGAGCTCACCCACGCGCATAGCGGAGGTGATGGCCAGCAGGAACGCAGACTTGAACGACAGCTGTTCCAAAGGCTCTTGCTCAAGAGGCTCAAACGGGGCCTCGGACAACCGACCGAGGACCAATTGAAGATCCCAACTCGGAGCCAGAGAACGTTTCACTGGCTTAAAGCGCCGAGCACCAAGCAGGAAATGCTTCACAAGAGGGTGGCCTTACACCACTCTTGGAAAATACGCCACCTACCCACGTAACCCGCGATAGTGGAGGGAGCATGCGCGTTCCGGGTGGTACCAACCACAGAAGGATCCATCCTCTCCAGACTCACCCTCTCACCAGCCAAACCATCAGCGGCTGGCCCAGCACAGGGAACTAACACAGAGACCCGTGCGCTTGAGAGAGGGCCCGCGATGACCAAGGAACAGGCCACGACGCGGCTACCAAGAGCTGGATCAGGACCGGAAACCACACAGCTGCGCCCCAGTCCGGCGCAATCAGGATCAAGGACCTGCGCTCCTCAACGTACCCGCCCCAACAACTGACCTAACAGATGTATGGGGGGAAAGAATCCCAGGCGGCACGGCATCGGTCCCAGACCTGCCTGACTATGTCCGGACGTAATCCCCACCCGTCAGGGTGAGGACCGCCCCGCGACATCACACCTGTACCCACATTCACCCTGCTGGGGATGTGGAGAGCCCTCAGGCTGCGCAGATGGAGAACGCCCATAGCCAGCCGCCCGCCGCCCGGTGCAGACGGGGGGGAGCGTACTCCTCCCTGTCTGTCGATCAAACACTTCCCATGGGACAGGTCCAGCATGGGTCTGACACCCCCCCCCCCCTCCCGATTTCTCAGGCACCAGAAAACACCTGGAGGAAACCGCCTCGACGATTGGCTTGCTCACTGCTGGTGACCCTGACAATAGGGTCTGTACCAAACCCGATAACGGGTGGGGTTGTGTAAATACAAGGCCCCGCCTCAGCGTTCTCTCCATCCACCTCGACATATGGTACTGCTGTAGCCATATGTGATGATACTCCCAACGCACCCGCCACCATTTGGCGCAGGTCCGCTAGGAACTGTAGATAGGCGGCCCGGTCCCACCCGCTGTGCGTAGCCAACCCTGGACCCGTGCGAGCAGAGCGTTCCGTGTCGGGACATCTGACCCTGACACTACCCACGAGGCAATCGCACCCAAGGGGGGACCCCGACAGAAAGGGCCGGTTTGATACGGGGGAAGCCGACATCAGTCTAGGTGACAAAAGCTCCCCCACTGAACACCCCTCCAGAACATGCTGAGGAGTTGTTCTGCAGCTGGACATGCAAGGTGTGAGGCCCCCATGGGTTCCTACACACCGTAGCCCTGCAGTGATATTACTACCACCCAAATCACGCGCGCCTGCGAGACCACTGCCAATCTTTCAGGAGTGGGAGGCACCAACATGATACCCAGCCTGGCAAAGGCGAGGTCGGGGAAGCCCGCACTGTGTGCCTCAAAAAGGTTTCGAGCCCCCCTGCTGACAACACTTGTAGTTGACAGACGTAACACCAGGCTCAACCAAACACAGCTTATGGTGTGGGAGCCGCTTGACAGCACAACATTCTTACAGACAGACCCAGGCTCAGCCATCAACTGGGTGTCAGCCCCTGTCCCCATGAGAAGCGAAACGTGGGGCCGCATGTGCTTCAACGAAGGCTCGCGGCCCGCAGCCAAAGGAAACAAATCAGAGCCCCTTTTCCGCTGGTGTTGGGGGAGGGAGTGATCGGAGAGCGGGCTGCTCGCGGCAGGACGGCGACGGCTTGTACATTCCAAGCCGAGCTCATCTAACATGGCCGATCCCTCGGCCACCAAGGCTGTCGGCCTTGTGGACACCTGTTGACTCAACGCCCAGGATACCTCTGGCGGGGGAAAACATGGCCGCCTGTCGAGGGCCTCGCCATAGTCGCTGACGAGGCCGTGCTCTCACCTCTGGCTGCGCGGCGTGAGGCGGTGTGGGGCCTAGGACAAATACCGCCCGCGCTCCGGCGGAAGACCAAGATCCTCTGCAGAGAGGGGAGCCCTGAGGAGGGAACTCCCTGCGGTTATAGCTTGCGGCTAGGTCAAACCTAATAACGTCAACAACCTCGCGCGATGTTCCGACGTCGGCTGGCCCTCAAGGCCCCGCCACCAGACACCATTTTTGACAGAAAAAACAGCAATTCGAACACAGTTACTAATCGCTGCCTATTCCATACCGTGGCGGTACAGGCTTTAACAGCCCACCAGCCACTCGCCGGGCCGACCCACCTCATGGCGTCGGCCGGGCAGGGCACTGTTTCAACATGTCAAAAGCAAAGGACTGATGCTAACACGGAGCACCAGTGGTGGTTGCAACCAGCAACCTCCACTGTGGTGTGCACCATGAAGGGGTTAATGAATAAATTAACTAAACACCACCAATATACTGTAGAATGGGCTAGCCCAGGGGTGGCCAACCCGCGGCTCGCGAGCCGCATGCGGCTCTTTGCCCGTCAATGTGCGGCTCTTCCATCCATAAAAAAAAAAAAAAAAAAAAAAAAAAAAATTACTTTTTTTTTTTTTTTTACTTTTTTTTTTTATGTCACTCATTCCATAAGGACGTAGAATAAACATTTACAATTTTTTTTTAAATGGTCCATTTGCATGTTCTTGGTATCTCTTGAATCTAGGGACATATATGGATCAGTGTCAGAAATAGTGTGTCTGTTACTAGGCTTGAGTAAATTGTAATGAACCAAAGGAGAATATCAATTCTATTTAAAAAAAAAATTATCTTTGACTGTAAATAACACCATGCTAAAATTGACCAGACCTGAAAAATCTAAGCAAATGAATAAAGGGAAGATGATTAAACAGAAGGTTTTGTAGATACAGTACTGAATTCTGCCATCTTTTTTATAATGTAAATTTCTCCACCATTTTTCATCATATTGCAACACCGTTTTTTGCAAGACGTTCACAGAAAGGTAGAGAAACTAACTGCGTTCTGTTTTATGGCAATAACGTTCAGGTTTGTGGGAGATAATCCCAAAAAATAAGAGAAATTAAAAAGTAAATCCAGAAGTCAGATGATTGACAGGGGCTGGTGTGAGCTGGGTAGGGTAGTTTTTCGAAATTTGAAAGCCCTGAGTCTCTTCCTTCAAAAGACTACACTCACTTTTGGCTGTGCCACTTCCTCCTGTCAATATGCGCCGGTTTCCGACTCAATGCCCTGAGATTTCTATAATCTTATATTTCACTAATAACAGTTAAAATAATTGGTAAACAAACATAATGCTGAAAATATACACTTTTACTGTATATCTCGGGCTTAAGAGGTTAACCCTGTGAGGCCCAAATTAAAAAGAAATTAGCAACTTCAGAGGCCAGAGGGTGGGACATATAAACACATTTACTATCAAATAGCATTGTGAGGCTGAACAACAGGACCAATTGACTATACATGTGCTTAAAGGGGAACTATCTTATAAATGGCTTTTTTCAGTGTTTACCATTGTTTCTTAGCTATGTGGACTTATATTAATAGGATATATGTCTCTAATTCTCATATTGGCGAATTCTTCCAATTCTCCTCTCACAATATTCACCCTCACTGAACTGAGTCATCTGAAAATGTGCATATCTGTGATGTCAGAGATTTATCAGCTGCATAATAATGTGGCAGTTGATGTGGCAGTTGGCACCAGGCCACACAGTGGTTGGAGCCCAGCCTCAAAACGGCTTAAGATCTTGAGGTAGAAAAATGCGGTTTTTAGTACTTGATTAGAAATACAAAACAATGCATTTTTTTTGAAAAAAACCTAGGTGTTCCATAGACTCACAGGAATTGTGTAAAAGTGCCCAAATAGTGAAAGAAATAGTAAAATAGTTCCCCTTTAACATTTTTTAAATAAACATTATTTTTTTAAATGGCTAAAAGTGATTTTGTAATTTTGCAACCGTGGGTCTCACAGGGTACTTTTAACCCTGTGAGGCCCAAATAAAAAAGACATTAGCAACTTCAGAGGCCAGAGGGTGAGACCTATAAACACATGAAGGGTGCCGTGACTGAAAAAAAAGGTTGAGAAACGCGTGGCTCTTTGTGGTACCACAGTAATTTTTTTGTGGCTCTTAGTCTCTGACTGGTTGGCCACCCCTGGGCTAGCCCATACACACAACGTTAAAGGGATGCGGACCAGAGAACCAGTCCCGCATTAATTCATAATATTCACAAACAGCACACCAGCCCTAGACCTCAGCCCATTTACCCATGAAAAAGTAAACAAAGCCCCCCCGCAATACTCCCACAGTAGACACCGATTGACCGTCAGCATGAATGGTTAAGAGGAGGGAAGACTGTAGACAGACATCCCGCAGCAGGGAGACAAAACAGAAACAGTAGCCCAACATAGCATAGCGTTAGCCGCGCGCTCCAGGGTAACGGGGAAAACAACAGCGTTTACCCAGACATCCTGCCCCTGGCGCCGATACACAACTCATTGTCTGCCGGGACAACTCGAGCAACATCACCAACGCCAGCATTGTCATGCCTAGTGACATCCCACAGCGGGGAACATTAGAACAGTGACCCAGCATTATAGCATTTAGTATTAGCAGCGCGCTCCAGGATAGCCTGGAAAACGTCCAACTCAGAGGGACGTTTACCCAGACATCCTGCCCCTGGCGCCGATACACAACTCGGTTGTCTAACAAAACAACAAGCAGCATTACTAACACCAGCGTTAATGCCTAGTGGCGCAGATCCTACCTGAGTGTGAGGTAGCTCGATAGCTACACCTCACACGCCGTCCCTCTGTCTGCTGTCAACAAGACGAGGAGACCCCAGTACAGACTCGACGCGGAGATGCATCGAAATGCATCCAGCTGCAGAGTTGCAGAACCCATACAAGCGCCGTCGGAACTTGCCGAAGATTCCAGGGGTTGGCAAATCTCTGGCAAATACTCAACATTGCGCAATTTCTCTATACTTTTCATAACGCTAGTTCACAGGGTGCAAGCATCCGCCATGATGGAAACGAAATAGAGGAAGGGCGAGTGGTGACCACGCCTGCTGCCTTATAGTACGGCACTGGGGCGGGGCCTGGTCAGATTCTGGGTGCATTTGTTTTTTCGTTAATGAAGTACAGTAGGTACTGGAGATGAGGTACATCTCGATGGCGAAGAGCAAGACACGATTCGCCAGTACGACTATATAACTGTCACATTATACAGCGCCAATTGAATTCAGCTAATCAACCGTCAGCAGTGAAAGTATACAGCAAATCAAATCATGACATGAATATTCACATCTGAAGTGAACAATCCAAAAATAAATGAGTTTAGAGAGCTGGACATGCATTGACACAAAATACTTTAATTTACATACTGTACATTAAAAACATTTCAAATGCATGTGATAGTAAGATGTGATAATAGGTTATATATTATAGGCCATAGGTAGGCAGTGTGTACAGTAGTGTGTACAGTACTAAGCTGATTTCATGCAAAATAATATTAATCATTCAGAATCTGAATCAGAATCAGAAAGGTCTTTATTGCCAAGTTTTCACATACAAGGAATTTGCTTTGGTCGTTTTCGGTGCGACATTAGCGGACAGACATTAACAGACAAATAATACAATAAAGAGGTGGAGTAAAATAAAATGAAATATGAACTAAGTTAAGCACAATAGAATAATATAATTATGAAATAAAATATAGGCCAGGGCTGTACAACTGTAAGTAAAGAGGTAAAATCAAATTAAATGGGATATAAACTAAGTTCAATATAGCACAATAGAATATAGTACAGTTATAAGTAAACAAAAAAAAATATATAGGAATAAGAATAGGCCAGGGCTGTACAACTGTGTTACAGTAATGTAACACAGTGAGGGTCCCAAGCCTTGTTGATGAGGCTCACTGCAGAGGGGAAGGAACTGTAGATAGATAGATAGATAGATAGATAGATAGATAGATAGATAGATAGATAGATAGATAGATAGATAGATAGATAGATAGATAGATAGATAGATAGATAGATAGATAGATAGATAGATAGATAGATAGATAGATAGATAGATAGATAGATAGATAGATAGATGGATGGATGGATGGATGGATGGATGGATGGATGGATGGATGGATGGATGGATGGATGGATGGATGGATGGATGGATGGATGGATGGATGGATGGATGGATGGATGGATGGATGGATGGATGGATGGATGGATGGATGGATGGATGGATGGATGGATGGATGGATGGATGGATGGATGGATGGATGGATGGATGGATGGATGGATGGATGGATGGATGGATGGATGGATGGATGGATGGATGGATGGATGGATGGATGGATGGATGGATGGATGGATGGATGGATGGATGGATGGATGGATGGATGTTGCTGAAATGATAGATGATATGAGTGGGTGAGTAAATGAGGGCTGACTATCGGGAATAACACAGCATGGCATTCTCTGTCTCAGAGCATCTTATCTCTAGTAAAGCAATGTAATACCCCCCCCCACCCCGACAGAGAGAGGTACATTTGTGTCAATGTCTATACTGCTTGTCATCACTCAATTCTATCACAAATAGGCTACACTGCACAACAATTCATCACTGAACTGCACTACAGTGTGTGTGTGTGTGTGTGTGTGTGTGTGTGTGTGTGTGTGTGTGTGTGTGTGTGTGTGTGTGTGTGTGTGTGTGTGTGTGTGTGTGTGTGTGTGTGTGTGTGTGTGTGTGTGTGTGTGTGTGTGTGTGTGTGTGTGTGTGTGTGTGTGTGTGTGTGTGTGTGTGTGTGTGTGTGTGTGTGTGTGTGTGTGTGTGTGTGTGTGTGTGTGTGTGTGTGTGTGTGTGTGTGTGTGTGTGTGTGTAGCCTACTCAAGAAGCCTATGTGCACAAATAACTGTAGGTTGGATGTATGTATCTATAGTCATTTACTTTTTAAATGAATGTGATGATGAAAAGTATGTGTAGCTGTGATGATGAAGTGTGTGAGACACAGACGGCGCTAATCTGAATGATGCCTCAGGATCCACTCTGCATTTAGACGTCCTTACTGCTACCACTATATATCAATATAATGAGACACGAGAGAGAGAGAGAGAGAGAGAGAGAGAGAGAGAGAGAGAGAGAGAGAGAGAGAGAGAGAGAGAGAGAGAGAGAGAGAGAGAGAGAGAGAGAGAGAGAGAGAGAGAGAGAGAGAGAGAGAGAGAGAGAGAGAGAGAGAGAGAGACTTATACCATCTCCTGTTGGTCCTTACTGCTATGGCTATAGATCAATGTAATGGCTTGCTTGGATGTGCATGTGTATTTGTGTGCGATTGTGTGTGTATGTGTGTGCAAAGTTAATCACCTGTGTGTGTGTGTGTGTGTGTGTGTGTGTGTGTGTGTGTGTGTGTGTGTGTGTGTGTGTGTGTGTGTGTGTGTGTGTGTGTGTGTGTGTGTGTGTGTGTGTGTGTGTGTGTGTGTGTGTGTGTGTGTGTGTGTGTGTGTGTGTGTGTGTGTGTGTGTGTGTGTGATAGACATTTGTGCGGTCATGGCCCCCTGTACCAGCCCTCTGTAGACCTGCACATCCCAGCTTCTGTTGGGTCACTGCACACTCTGAGAAAGAAATGCTGTATCGCTGGGGCATATTCTACAATGCTACAATGGTAAGCTTGTTAAAAAAAGATAACTGAGCAGCTAGCATGCAGCATCACGGAGGTATTATAAAAAGAGTAACGCTGTTATGTCGACCCCAGAGTGTTAAAGAAAAAAAGGTCCATCATCTTTGAAGATATGCTGCTACAGAGGGTCCTTACTTGTACCATTTCTATTTACCCAGGGGCGACAGTGGCTCAGGAGTGGTCGTCTGGTTCCCAGTTTGATTCCTGCTCCTCCCACTCCTCCCGGGCAGCATGTCGAAGTGTCCTTGAGCAAGACACTTAACCCCTAATTGCCCCTGTTGGTGTGTGAATGTGTGAGTGAATGGGTGAATGTGAGGAACTAAGTTGTAAAGAGCTTTGGTTAAAAGCGCTATATAAAATGCACCATTTACCCTGTAGCCTTATGGGCTTTTACTGAACATGGGATGAAACCAAAGCACATGAAACCCCCCCTCCCTCTATCCATCTTCTTCCCCCCCCCCCCCCCCCCCCCATTGTCCTTCATGCAGTTCTATGGCGCCCACTATATTGGTAGATGGGGGAGGAAGCGGAAGAGCCCTTTCACATCAATCAATGTTGTCATAATAAAGATACCACAGGGATCTGAATAAGGAAAAAAGCAGGCAGAAGACATGGTCCTAAAGAATACCTCCTGGATTTACACGTCAAACGAAGGAGAGGGTACAACCATCATATCCTGTGAGGAATCAAGGAAGGGTCACTGTGTAGCGTGTGAACGCACATTGGTGTCAAGTGTGGAAACTTTCAGTTCGGCCGACATTGAGTTGAATTGATCGCCATCTCATTTAAACAGGTTATTACCTCGGATGCAATTAGTTGCATTGTTAACTAGCTAATGGTTGATATATTGGTTGATGTATATTTCCTTAGATAGCTTGTATATTTAGAATTTTAATAGAGGCTTCAATAGAACTGGCACCAAAGTCAGAGAGCATAGCACGCTGGTATTCTGACTTGATGACCATTCCTTCTGTTATAGGGAAGCGACAGTTGTGATTGGATGATCAAGAACAGAGGGCAGGGCTCAACATATGTGTTGGTTGTATAACATCGGTGCAGTTCAAAAAGGTCTGCAATGCCCATAGATTTGGCACCATAACACTCCACCAGTGGCATATCCACAGTCTCCCATCGGATGACTCAGCCTCCAGTCTATTAGCGTTTGTTTTCCCACCCCAGCATCACTTCGGACGCCAGCAACGGGAACAAAGCAATCACTTTCTCTCTGCCTCATTCCCTCTCCACCCAACCTACAGATTAAAAGAAACATCTCTTAATTCATCCTCTTCATGTGTCTCCTCCTTTCCTCCAGCCTCTCTCTCTCTCTCTCTCTCTCTCTCTCTCTCTCTCTCTCTCTCTCTCTCTCTCCTCTCTCTCTCTCTCTCTCTCTCTCTCTCTCTCTCTCTCTCTCTCTCTCTCCTCTTAAATAGTTTAAACTTTTTTTTAAGCAACCCTGCTTTTTTTGTTCTGAGATGGAATCTGAAAGAAATAAAAATAAATCCAGTTTTCAATCCCCTCTTAATTAGTTGATTCAACTGAAGGAAAATGCAGTGAGGGAACTTCTGTTAAACTAAGTTGAGACAACATATCATTTGTTACAGTACACCTCGCTCTCTGTCTCACCTTTTCTCTACTTTCCTTCTTTTGTACTTTCTTTTTATTCTCTCCTCCCCCTCTGTCTCTACCTAGCACTCCTCACCCTCTGTCTCTCCCTATGCTCTCCTCCCCTTCTGTCTCTCCCTAGATTTCCTCCCCCTCTGTCTCCCCTATGCTTTCCTCCCCCTCTGTCTCTTCCTATGCTCTCCTCCCCCTGTCTCTCCCATTATGCTCTTATCGTCCTCCGTCTCACTCTCACATTTCCCCTACTTTCTTCTCCTTCAATTGCCCTTTCATATCTCTCTCCCCTCCCCTTTCTCTACTCTCTCCTTCCCTCTTCTCATCCTCTCTCTCTTTCTTTATTCTCCCTACTTCCCTCCCCTTCCTCTACACCCTCACTCCTCGTTCTCCCCTTCTTTTCTCCTCTCCTCCTCTCTCCCTCCCTTTTCTCTCCCATTCTCCTTCCATCCTCAACTCACCACTCTCCTTCTTCCATCCTCTTTATCCCCCCTCTCCTCCCTCCTCCCATCTTATTCTTCTCTCTCCCCCCATCCCCCACTCTCCTCTGCTTCTCTCTCGCATCCTCCCTCTTCCCCTTCTCCTCTGCCTTGCTCTCTTCCTCCTTCTCCTTCCTTTGCTTCTCTCTCTCCTCCCTCTTTCTCCTACTCATCTGTCTCATACCCTCTCCCTCTGCTTCTCTCTCCTCCTCCCTCATCCCCCTCTCCTCTCTAGTTCTCCTCTCCTCCTCCCATCCCGTCTGCTTCTATATCTCCTCCCCCTCTGCTTCTATCTCTCTCCTCCCCCTTTCCTCTCTCTCTCTCCTCCCCTCCTCCTCTGCTTCTCTCTCTCTCTCCTCCCCCTCTCCTTCTCCCCTCCCCTCTGCTTCTCTCTCTCTCCTCCCCGTCATCTCCTCTCCTCCCTGTCCTCTCATTCTCACCTCCCCCTCTGCTTCTCTCTCTCTCCCCCCCTCTCCTTCTCCCCTCCTCCTCTACTTCTCTCTATCCTCCTCTCGTCCTCTGCCTCTCTCAGTGTGACCTAGTTTTCCAGCAGCAGCCGACGCAGACATCTGGGCTTGGGCTCACGTGCCAGAGAAGGCATGACACCCCTGCTGGGGGAAGAGAGGAAAGAGAGAGAGAGGGAGGAAATAGAGAGAAATATGGTGGAGGAAAGAGCACAGAGAGAGAGAGAGAGAGAGAGAGAGAGAGAGAGAGAGAGAGAGAGAGAGAGAGAGAGAGAGAGAGAGAGATGTGGTAGAGGAGTACAGAGGGGGTAAACGAAGGGTAAAGAGTGAGAGTCAGATGGTGGAAGACAGAAGACAGGGGATGACAGGATGAGTGAAGGAGAGTGGTATGTATGAAGGAAGGATGGAAGGAGGGGATGAGCGAGCAGAAGAAGAGGAGGGCATGAGAAAAAGAGAAGAGACGGTGGATGGATACATGGGTTGTGAGAGAATGAGAGAAGAGATGAGGCACATGGGATAAAAGTTAATGAGGACTGAATAGGGAAGGAACATGGATTGGAGAAAGAGAGAGAGAGAGAGAGAGAGAGAGAGAGAGAGAGAGGAGGAGAAAAGAGAGGCATCGATGATAGATAAAGAGAGCGAGAGATAAAGAAAGACAAAGATAGAGAGAAAGGGAAAAGGAGAGACATAAAAATAGAGAGAGACATAGAGAGAGAGGGGAGAGCAGTGGCGGCTGGTGAAAAATATTCTAGATGGGGCGGTGTCATATTTAATCAGTTTCAGTAACTACAGTATATAACCAGACCTGCAAAAGAGGTGAAAAAGGTGACATGTTTGTAAACCAAACCCCTGTAGGGGTTTGTGGGCATTGTCCCCCAGAAGACGAAGCACTCAGAGAAGAAAATAAAGGGAAAAGACAACCCGTATCCGGGTCTGAAAGCTCTACAATTACATTTTAATTTCATAATATCATAACGCAGAAGCTGAGACAAAACTATTTTTGCTGCCGGTAGAACATCGCGTACGAATTGGAAGAGCCGTCGCGTGTCGCGCTAACCCTTTGTGGTCCAGGCTTGAACCTTCCATAAATGTGTGTCCATAAATCCAGTTAGTTAGATCCAACACTGAATGTATCTTGTGATTATTATCAATTTGCAACGACGACAACAAGTCAACAACTATTAGCGTTAGTTATACAACAGGTAGGTCTGACCATGCATTGTGATTGGTCGAGAGCGTTCTAAACGGTAAGTATATTCATGATACACTCACAGTTAAATAACCATGAATATACCACTGCGCTGGCTTTAGAATGTTGTAGAAAGTTTCAACTGCAATTCATCAAACGGAAACTGTCAACATGACCTACTTCGCGGATAATTTTACATTTGATTTAACGTACCTGTTAACTATAAACGAGGTATAGAGGAGTGTAAGGCTATGTGTCCACCAGGGACGTTTTATGAGTTGTCAGCTCTGTTGTGTCCTCACATTACAGGTTGAAGCTGTACTTCCCAAGAGTCTCCACTATGGGGCGTAGTTGATACAATGCCATGTTATGCATACAGAAGGAAGTGCAGAAGAAGAGTACACGATGCTAGATGATGAACATGCTGTACCAAGCTCGTACCTTGCTATGCTTAACTAAAAGGCTAAAGAGTAATCCTGCTTCCTGAGTCTTATTACTACACCTCTACCTACATACAAAATACTATGTACGTACAACATAACAATTGGCGACGAGGAAGTTGAACCGGGGAATTTTTTAACAGACGTTTTTACTGCAGGAGAAATGGCTAATTTACATGTAGCTTCTCCGACGTTGTTTTTAACCTGCCCTGGGGAACCTACTATGCCATTCAAGACTTGGCAACAGATGTTCAAGAATTACATGCTGGTAATAAATGCGACTGTTGGTTGGTCCGAAGCTCGGAAGAGAGCTACCCTTCTACATTGCCTGGGTACCGAGGGTCAGTGGATTTTCTACACATTGCCAGATACAGGTGATTCCGTGGCTGACGCGGTGGCAGCGTTGAATGCACATTTCACTCCAAGAATCAACGTAGTAGTCAAGCGACACACGTTCAGAAAGCGTGCACAAGCACCGCATGAAAGCATTGCACAATACGTCATTGCTTTGCGTGACCTAGCTACCAGATGTGACTTTGATGATAAAACTGAGGAGAATCTCCGGGATCAGTTGATTGAACATGTAGCTAGCCCACAGATAAGGGAACGTCTGCTGCTTGAACCAAGTTTGACGCTGGACAAGGCTATCAATCTAGCTACGCAGTTTGAAGCGGCTGTACTCCACGCTAAAGCTATGAGTACCGAGCGTGCTGCTCGAGTACATGCCGTGATGCCGCGGTCTCAGAATACTTTCAAGAAACGGGACTGGCAGCACTACCGTCCAGCTGAACCTGCTGATGCTACTGATTCTGCTTCCACTCGCTCTTGCTACCGATGTGGCTCCGGGAGTCACCTGGCGAACTCTTCACAATGTCCAGCGGTAAAAGAGACTTGCAAATTATGCCAGAAAACAGGAAATTTTGCTCATGTCTGCCGTGCTAAAACACAGTCGGTGAGTACAGTGGAAATTCCCGAAACTACAGTGCTATGCTTGGGAGCTTCTGACATTACAAAAAGGATTGTGTGCAATGTGCATGTACACACACCTACTACCCAGGCTCAGGAATTGAGACTGGTTGTGGACACAGACTCAACAGTATCCATAATGCCACTGTCTATTTATGAGAAATACTTCAGTGAAACTACCCTATCTGCACCTACTGTTTGGCTGGTGTCGTACACCAAGGCTAGAATACCTGTCATGGGGTGCCTACAGGCTCAGGTGAGGAGAGACAATGTCACGGTCCCTGCTACATTTTACGTTGTGAATAAAGGAACTCCTCTGCTGGGAATGGACCTGTTGACTTTACTCCACCTCTGCATTAGTGGAACTACTGTCCTCCCCTCCTCCGCTCCTACACCGCCTACACCTGCCCCTGTGATGGCTACTACTGTCACAGCTCCTACGGCATTTGGCTGTGCAAAAGGCTTTGTGCATTGTGTAAAAATGTACCCTACTGTTAAGCCAGTCCACCAGAAGTTACGCCGCTTGCCTTTCGCGGTCAGGGACGCCGTCTCTACGGATACTACTAATACTACTACTGCTACTACTGCTGCTGTGGATACTACTACTACTACTGCTGCTACTATTACTGCTTCTACTGACTCTGCTATGGATTTGGAGCCCGAGATAGTAGCACACATCGCTGCTACACTCAGTGCCCTGTCGGTGACTGAGTTTGGGGCTGCTTGCTCTACCTGCCCTGAAGTGACTGCACTGCGTGGTCAGATTGACAGGGGTTGGCCTCACTCAGCGAAATCAGTGAGCCAAGATCTGATCGCATACTTCAAGATCAGAGAGGAACTGTCAGTCAAGGACAATTACGTCCTCAGAGGCAACCGCCTCATCGCACCAGTGTCCTTACGACATACATTGCTCACACTGGCACACGAGAGCCACCAGGGGGTCGTACGCACTAAGCAGCGTCTGCGGGATCTCTATTGGTGGCCGAAGATGGACTCTCAGGTTCAGGCCGACATATCCAAATGTGTCTCTTGTCAGTCTAATAACAAGACGGCCAAGATTTATTTTGCACCACTACAGCCAGTTCCACTGCCAGACGGCCCGTGGAAGAAGCTAGGCCTCGACATAGTCGGGCCCTTCGAGTCAGCTGTGCCAGCCTGCCGTTACGCGATCACACTGACGGACTACTAATCTAAGAGACCAGAGGTAGCCTTTTCTCACAACGCTACAACTACGGATGTAACCAAGTTCCTAAGCTCTGTGTTCGGTTGCCATGGTAACCCAGAGAGCGTCGTCACAGACAATGGACCTCAATTCACATCAGCAGCCTTCGCCGAGTACCTCAAGGAAAGAGACATTGCTCACAATCGGATTTCAGTTTACTATCCGGCGGCTAATGGTGCTGTCGAACGCTTTCATCATGTTCTGAGGAGTTGCATTCAGACAGCGATCCAGCAGTCTCAACCGTGGAAAGAGGCTGTGTTGGGTTGTCTGCAAATATACAGATCCACTCCCCACGCCATCACTGGCGTTTCACCACATGAACTGCTTTACGGTTGTAAAATGCGCACCAAACTGGACGTACTGCCCTTGCAGCCTACTGTGAGTGCACAGGACGAGACTGTGAAAGAAACGGTCCAAAACAAGCAAGCCAAAATGAAGCGCTACACAGATGCTAAGCGTGGCGCTCATGCACCTGTTTTTCTGGAGGGGGAGAGAGTCAGGATTAGAACACCACATCACATCCCCAAAGCACACCCGAGATACAGTGCACCAATGACAGTGAAAAAGAAGATTGGCAAAAGCACCTTTCTGCTCAGTGATGGAAAGAAATGGAACGCATCCCGTCTGGCTCACACTTCGAACACTCCAGATGAGCAGGACTTAGGGATCCGCCTTCCCTGACAGCGTTCAGTGGTCACACTCCAGCACAGTCGCTTGCAAGAAACAAGCCTAGTTGGCATCAGGACTTTGTTGCACACTGAGTGAGAACTAAGAGTAATATTGGTTGAGCATATATAATTATATCTTGATAATGATTGAATAACCTGTGCTCCCTTTGTTTAATGATTACCTTGAGTTACACGTTTTATGATACTGACTGTTGGTTCAGTTTACTTAAGAAAGTGAAAAAGCAAAAGTTCTAAATTTGCATAATGTTGAGTAGCAAGTAACATCCTTTCACAGAGAAGGGAGATGTTGTGTCCTCACATTACAGGTTGAAGCTGTACTTCCCAAGAGTCTCCACTATCGGGCGTAGTTGATACAATGCCATGTTATGCATACAGAAGGAAGTGCAGAAGAAGAGTACACGATGCTAGATGATAGAACATGCTGTACCATGCTCGTACCTTTCTATGCTTAACTAAAAGGCTAAAGAATAATCCTGCTTCCTGAGTCTTATTACTACACCTCTACCTACATAAAAAATACTACGTACGTACAACATAACAAGCTCCTTTCTGTCATTAATTTCAATGCTGGAGAAGCGACACGCATGCTCCTCTTCCCAGAGCCGCGCCTCGCGTCTTTTGAGCTCTCGGCGGCAGCGTTTTTGGTCGGAGCGCTCCCAGCTCATAAAGTTGAAACTAGTTAAACTTTTTGGAAAGGAGCGCGCTCATAAAGGTAACTCATTGAGGAAGGGGCGGAGCCGCGGCTGGCGCGAGCCTCAGAAAAACGCTCAGAGCTTTTTTTTTTTTTTTTTCAAATCGGTTCGTCTTAAAAAAAACGTCCCTGGTGGACACATAGCCTAATGCAAGCGAAAGTCGGAAAAAGATAAAAATTCGAAAATCGAAAATGTCACAGCCCTACTCTGTGTTGCCTACACCACTCGAGCTTCGCTCTTGTGCCTGCGGGCGCATCACAGCCATGGCAATATTCATGACATACCACTGGTTCTCGTGTATTATTGCTTAATTATTTCCTGGTTGGCATGGCCGCCTAGTTATAGTTGAAAGTGGGGGTGCAATTTTCTTTTAATTTTTTTTTTATTATCATTTTTTTTTTTTTTTTATGACATGCAAGGGTGGTTTGGAGGGGGCCGGCACGACCCCCTCCACGGCAGATATTTTTTTCATTTAATTAACCTGTACGTGCAATTTCCTGCAATATAGAGCCTTCAATCTTGACTAATAAAGCTGCTCTTTTCACTATAAAACTCAGTTTATATTGCAGTATGATAGCCAATTACTATAATAATAATAATAATATATTAATATATATATATACTGTATATATACTGTATATTGATTTTTCGCTCTTATTTTTATTAAATCAATCTCCTTTCAAATAGGCCAAGTTTTTAATAAGAAAGAGAGAAAAAATACCAACAAGGAACAATAACAGGGTCTGCTGTAAATATAGCCTATTTTGTGTCTTAATTTGTTATGTTATCCTACACTTTAAGCTGTCTGATATTTCCATTACCTGTAACTCTTGGGTCTCTTTCTCTCCTTCTCTGCCTCCTCCCTGAGTCTGCACAGTCACCATATCATTCTACATTAAGGAGAGCAATACACTTATGAATACACTGAACCGGTTTGAATACACAATCTTTATGCTACTCTGTAAAGAAAGGGAGAGAGGGGGGGATATATAATCCAAGTATTTGTGTCTTAATTTGTTATGTTATCCTACACTTTAAACTGACTGTCTGATATTTCCATTACCTGTAACTATTGGGTCTCTTTCTCTCCTTCCTGAGTCTGTACAGTCACCATATCATTCTACATTAAGGAGAGCAATACACTTATGAATACACTGAACATCATTATGAAACATTTCTATTGCACCCTTACTTACAATTCATTATGAATTGAAAATGGGGAACCCTGATGTAAACAAGACGAAAGTCTTTCTCTGGTCTGCATCCCCTTAACAATTGTGTGTATTGAGCTGTACTGTACTGTACCCATTCTGCAATCTGTTATTGATTGATAAAAAATGTTATTAACATATTGCAGAATGGGTACAATATAGTACGGCTCAATACACACAATTGTTAAGGGGATGCAGACCAGAGAAAGACTTTTGTTTTGTTTAAATCAGGGTCCCCCATTTACAATTCATAATGAATTGTAAGTAAGGGTGCAATTAACACCGTGCAATCCATTATTTGTGGAGCCCGCCCTTTAAGTCTTTGAGCTATTAGGCTACTAGGGTTCTTACTTTGCGTTTTGGTGTACTGAAAAATGCTCCGATGTCTGTATTCTTTCTTTTTTCTGCCATGTTACCTGGTTGGCTGGACACACACACACACACATTTTCATTTCAGGTATTGTACCTTAAGATAATTGAACATCTTGATTTACCGTAAATCCTCAAATATAGGACGGGTCTTCTATTTACCTCAGCTGCAAAGAGCACCAGGCCTTTATGAGAGAGGCTTATATAAGAGGCAGGCCTTAATTTCAAAAAATGACACTCATGGACATAATCCCTTCATTTTCAGACTTTTATTGCATTATTATTATTATTATAAAAAAAAAAAAAAAAAAATGGGGGGCCCTCGTCACTAAAGGCCCACGGGCCGCGGCCGTCGTTAATCCGGCCCTGCTCGTCTGCCATAGCGAACGTTAAAATTTGCAAACGAAGTCAACGTTATCCAGCTGACGACACCACATATCTAGATATATGACAACGTTAGCTAGCGGCTAGCACTAAAGCTAACGCCAACCAGAGGGAAACTTAGTTATTATTATTATTATTATTGGTATGACCAGATGGCATTTCGGACCGTGAAACAATTTTATTGTATTGCGTGGTAGAAGTTATACCACTCAATAGTAAAGATGATGTCTAACATAATAGTTTGTTCGAACAACTGAACTTACTTAGTGGAAGATCCTGCTGTTGACTTGTAACTAAAGTGTTCACGCTGCCTGCCTGCGTACCAGTTTACACCTGGAGGCTGCCTGCAGCGCTGTGAGACTGGAGTGCGGCGAGTGCGCGTCCACTCTGTCTGCTGGGGGCTGGATCAAACCATATCGGGCAGGGGGGTGTCGCAATCTTTGGAAACTTAAAAACTTGCTATTAAGTGTCATTGCGTATTATTAATTTGATTGAAATTACGTAGTTATGGTTAGATAATATTTATATATTGCGGGGGGGGATATATCATATGATCAAAAAGTGAGGGAGCAAAGGGACAAGTTTGCTCCCCCAAGTTCAATACTGGTAGAGCACCCGTTTCGCCTGCTCCATTACGTAGGCGCCTATGCTGGTTGGCGTGTATCCTGACGTGATGTCAAACGAATGCCACTTGCTCAGCCTAGTGTGACTTAGGTATGACGAAAGCATGTAAGGCCTTGCACTAAATCCGACGACGAGGAGGAAGAAGGAGGAGAAGAACTCGTTTTAGATTCAATACCGGCTGCAGAAGATGAGGATGAAGAAAAAGAGATTTGCGTTGAAACTGTAGCATTGGGTTTTTCAGCTGAATCGACCATGCTATCAGTTGAAAATATGTCTGGGTTAACTGTGGAGAGCGAAATAGCAGAGGAAATCAGAAAGAGACAAGCTTTCGATTGTAATTGTCAGAAACGGCGAAAGGAAAATTCCGAACGACCTGCCTTGTCTTGTTAAAAAAAACTTAAGGTTATGTATATAACCTAGTTATATGAGTACTGGCTAAGCGTCCCGCTCTTAAGCCTATCGAGATATACCTCATCTCATGTACCTATTGTACTCCATCAACGGAAAAAACAAGTACACCCACACCTGCCGGGTCCCGCCCCTATGGAGGCCTATAAGACAGTAGGCATGGTCACCAAACACTCTTCCTCGCCAAAAATCCCGTTTCCAGTAAACGATCCCTCAAAAGGGAACTCAGGGCCGCTTAAGAGCGGGCCGCTTAAGAGCGGGACGCTTAGCCAGTACTCATATAACTAGGTTATATACATAACCTTAGGTTATATTATCGTACTTGGCCATCGCGTCCCGCTCTTAAGCCTATCGAGATATGGGGTAGAGCGGACGCGAGGCCCGACAAATGTACCCCCTGAGGACCCGTAAGCCCACATCAAGGGGTTGGGGAGCCCCGTCACCCCATCCTTCCTAATGAAGGGGGGGCGCAGTCAACTCCACCTGAGTGCGAGCAAGAGGGAACTAGAACCCCTTGAACACACAGCACAGGCGGAACCACGTGTGACCTAACACACTGTGGCCCATACCCACACACTCCTGCTACCCTACCAAAGGACGGGAAGCAGGAAAGGCCACAGACCCCAGAACCGCCTGGGAGACAGAACCCCCGGTCATGTCCATGAGGTAAACCTTACAAAGGGGCCCGGGGAGGACCATGAAGCTGCAGCACAGATGTCCTCCACCGAGGCCCCACCCAGGAGAGCGGCAGAGGCAGCCACCCCACGAGTGGAGTGCGCCCTGACGCCCCCAGGGGGATCCAGCCCGGCCAACGTGTAGCAGAGGGCAATGCCCTCGCACAACCAATGGGACAGGCGCTGTTTCGATAGTGCCTTACCGGCACGAGAACCACCGTGACAGACAAAAAGCTGATCAGTGACCCTGAGGTCACGAGTACGGCTGAGGTAAATTCCCAAAGCACGGACCGGACATGACAGGTGAAGGCCCGCATCTAACTCACTAGCGTGAAGAGGCGGATGAAAACGCCTGAACCACAATATCCCTGGAGCGGAAGAACTCCGGATATATTTAGGCACGAAGGCAGGATTAGGCCGCAGAGTGACACCGCAATCGGAACGAAAGACAGGCACTCTGGTCGTACCGAGAGAGCACAAAGCACACCCATGCGTTCAGCGGAGGTGACGGCCAGCAAGAACGCGGTCTTGAATGACAGCTGTTCCAACGGCGCTTGCTCAAGTGGCTCAAACGGGGCCAAGGACAACCGACGAGGACCAATTGAAGATCCCAACTCGGAGCCAAAGAGCATTGCACCGACTTAACTTAACCGACTTTTATGGACCCCAGGAAGAATAGCCCCAGCACTGCTGTGGCTAATGGGGATCCAAATAAACTTAAACTTAAACTTAACGCGTCGAGCGCCAAGTAGGAAAACGCTTCACAAGAGGGTGGCTGAACAAGACATCCCCCTCAAATCCCTCATGATAGGAGGATATAGCTGCTGCATATACCCTCACCGTCGAAGCCGACAGTCTATCAAGGAGAGACGTAAGAAGTAAAAAAGGAATATAGCTTTTTATAATATAATAATCACTGTTTTTTTAACCTTAGAGCTAAAAATCAGGGCTATGCTTGTTTACACTTTATTTAAACATGTTTCTTTTAAGGGTATGGCTTCTCATGGTAACTGGACCCTCTCCGTCTTGACTCGTGGTTTGGTCGTCTGGGTGTCCGAGAGGTCATCATTATTTGGTCCGGCTGGCTGTGACCTTTAACACCTCCCTTGACTTCTTGGAACATCACGGCCCGGGAGTCTGAAGGTGTCATCTGTGGCCTCGGGCCCTGATCCCCGGTCTGAATGTCACCCTCCTCTTCCTCTGGGCCATAAAAAATGGAACAATGCGCATAATTGATGTTTCTGGCCTTCAGGAACTCGTCCAAATAGTCGAACACCTACATGTCAGCGGAGGGAGAAGCCTGAGCAGGCGGCGCATTCAATAATGCGCTTGATGTCGCCGGTGACCCCAGGTGTGTGGATGGGTCTCGGGTCTCGTCCTCCAGAATAATCATCACGGCATCCATCTGCCCCTTGTGTTTTCAGACCACTTCAGTACTCCGGTTTCCTCGTTGTGTCTGGTACTGAAGAGAATACCACCGCCCTTTATAGGCCGTATCCAATGTCTGACATTATTTATTGTTCCCCCGACCTTGGGGTCGTAGTATGGTGCTCCAGACCCCCCCCCCCCGAAACTGCCCTCCATCTCATTAGGTCATCGGTGTCTCGTGAGACTGGGGAATCGTACCAATGCATATTATTCCATGCATGTTCCTGTGGGGGAGGGTTACGTACAATGTAGTATCTTTCTACTATTCTTCGAGGGTCGCATCCTATCTCCTGGGCTTTTGCCAGATGAAGAGTACCCCAATGGATCCACGTACCATTTGTCCCATTCCGGGATTTCCCCCTGGTGTCTACTAGGTATTGGTCGTTCCCCACTTGACACGTTAACTTCCCACCAGTCTCCTGTGTTTTGATTGCAATAGCGTTCAGCAGGGGCCTCTCCTGGCGATCTATATTGAGGGTTAGCAGACCCTCTGTCACCCGGCCTTCTTCCCAGGCTCGAGTGTCATGTGTCACAGCCGCAGGAGGTAAGGATACTATTGTTTCTCCTTCCGGGCTTTGGATTTCTCCCTTTCAGGTCCATTCAGGGCTCTCGTCGCCCTGTAACTTGTGTCCAGGCCGATGTTTCTCTGTCTTCATGTCACAGGATGTGCGGGCATAATATCCCCTGTTTCATCGCCTGCCCATTCTCCTTCCCCTTCGTCAGAGACGTCCTCCAATCCTGAGCTCCAGGAGAGCTTTCAGAGAAGGCACCTTTCTGATAGGTCTCAGTTTGGCCGGTTTAGCTCTCTTGTTCCGAGGTCTAGGAGGTTCGTCCCTTGGGTACCGAACTCTCTCCCTAGATCTTGACCTAGATGAGGACAATGAACAATGAACATTGAGTGCTCAGAACATTGAACTATCCACACACAAGCACACATGAACACACACACGACACGCACGCTGTGCACGCTCACACACGAGCAGCCACTTAACACTTTAACATGAGCGGGCACACACTCATGTCGCACACACGCACAATTATGGCCAAAGGAAAGGACACTTTAAATTAGAATAACAGGAACAGTGTATTGCACTACCAAAGCTAACTAGCATGTCCCATATGCTCTGTAAATAACTATGTACAGATACCGATATGTCACTCCATGTTACCTGTTACCTGTTTACTGCACAATGTTGTTTTTTCATTTTTGATTCTATTATATGTTGTACCACTGTATTGCACATTGTTGCGGGCAAGACCACCCGCATTTCATTGTATACCTGTATGCCGTGACAATTAAAACTCTTGACTTGACTTGACTTGACCCTGAGGATGCTCTGGAGCTTGACCTATCCCGGTCTTCCTCCATTTCTGAGTCCTGATCTGGATCAGTATGCTCCTGTTCGCTACTTGCTGCGTCGTCCACTGACTCCGTAGGGTCATTGTTGGCTCGTTAGCCGACAATGTCAGCCTGTATGGCTGTGCTGATGTCTCTCTAAACTGCCAGACATTTGCTGGTTCCACTTCCGTCACAGTAGCAGGACTTTGCTCCTGCTATCTTCTGGCTCGTTAGCCGACACTTAGCTCTGGCTAGTCGGTAGGGCATGTCCTCAGTACCATCGCCAGCAAGGATGTGCTTCCTTTGCAGTAGTTCCTTCATACGGGACACCAGTTTGTCCCAGTTCTTTTGTGAGGACTGTACCTCCTTGTATCGGTATTGGCTTAGTGTCACATGGACAATTTTCTCCGCGTGAAACACATCATAATCAAATCAGTGATTACTGCCTTGCCTGGTTTCAGGGGCTCTTTGGTCCTTATTTCCATTACCTGTTTCCTCAGGTTCCGGTAGTAAGAGCCTCCTGCCATTACCATGCTTGTTTTCCATCTACCATAGTTCGTCGATGACGGTCCAGTGAAGGTGAGAATTGACCATGGTGCATCAGAGTTGTGACTGTTATGTCTGGTGTTAGCTCTGGCTAGTTAGCCTGATGTTAGCTCTGGCTAGTTAGCCTGCTTGTAGACTCAGGCTAAGTAGCCTCTTGTAGACTCAGGCTATGTAGCCTCTTGTAGATTCAGGCTATGTAGCCTCTTGTAGATTCAGGCTATGTAGCCTCTTGTAGACTCAGGCTATGTAGCCTCTTGTAGATTCAGGCTATGTAGCCTCTTATAGACTCGGCTCCTGCTGATAACACCAGCCTGTATGATTATGTTGGTTCCACTTCCGTCACAGTAGCAGGACGTATGCTCCTGCTAGCTTCTGGCTCGTTATCCTGCTATTAGCTCCTGTTAGCAATGGCTAGTTATCATGCTATAGCTCCTGTTAGCAATGGCTAGTTATGGTGCTATTCACAAAGTAGAGTTTTTCTACTGGAGTGTGACAGACTGATCCTTCCGTAGGGTGATTATCACAAAGTAGAGCTTTCTACTAGAGTGTGAGAGACTGATCCGTCTCGTAGGGTAGAGCTTTCTACTAGAGTGTGAGAGACTGATCCGTCTCGTAGGGTAGAGCTTTCTACTAGAGTGTGAGAGACTGATCCGTCTCGTAGGGTGGAGCTTTCTACTAGAGTGTGAGAGACTGATCCGTCTCGTAGGGTGGAGCTTTCTACTAGAGTGTGAGAGACTGATCCGTCTCGTAGGGTGCTAATCCGTTTGCACATGCTCGAGTGTCATGTGCCAGGGCCCCAGAAGGTAAGGATACTATTGATGTTTTTTCCTTCCGGGCTTTGAATTCCTCCCTTGTTGTCCTCATCTCTGCTTGCTGCTCTGGGGTTAGTTTCTCCCCCATGTTTTCCCCTGGATTTGGACCGGGGGTCCTTAGTTCTATTTCCATCATTTGGGCCATTGAGGCCCTTTCGGGGATCTCCAGTCTTTTGAGAGGTCTCAACATGCGAGCTAGCGTCTCCTTGTGCTAGCTTCTCTTGAGCTATTACTCAAGATGTTGAGTAATCAGAACTGTGTTCAGTTTCAGAGGTACTTAGCTCCCCATCATGTTCAGGCTCAGACTTAGTTTCACCTGACGGTGTCATCTGTGGCCTCGGGTTCTGATCCCCGATCTGAATGTCACTATCCTCCTCCTCTGGGCCATAGAAAATGGAACAGTGCTCATACTTGATGTTCTTGGCCTTTAGGAACTCCTCTATGTCAGTGGAGGGAGACGCTGCTGCTCGTTTTGAGGTGGAGCCTTGCGCCTCACAAAGAGGAAGAATGACTACATTGTCTTCTTGGTTTTTTCCATTTCCAATATCCTGTGGCAGAACAGGGTCTCCATCTGTGGGTTCAAATGTCAGGTCCGACACGACCACACACATAACCATCCAGTCGTCATCCCTCTCCTTATTTTGTGGTGATTCCTCCACCGTCTGTTCCCTGTGGTCTAGATCTATGGATTGTTCACGTTGAGAATCTTCATGATTCAACCCTTGATCTTTAATTGAAGCTTCCGTCTTGACCGCACTTTCACACTGCATAAACAGTGTCTCAGGAGGCAGAGCGGTCGTCTGGCAATCAGAGGGTTCCTGGTTCGATTCCAGCTCGTCCCAGGTAGTTTGTCGAAGTGTCCTTGAGCAAGACACATAACCTTTAACTGCTCCAGTTTTGCAGGTTGGCACTCATGTGGACTCTGGCTAGGTAGCCTCCAGTTAGCAATGGCTAGGTAGCCTCATGTTAGCACTGGCTAGGTAGCCTCCAGTTAGCAATGGCTAGGTAGCCTCCTGTTAGCACTGGCTAGGTAGCCTCCAGTTAGCAATGGCTAGGTAGCCTCCTGTTAGCACTGGCTAGGTAGCCTCCAGTTAGCAATGGCTAGGTAGCCTCCTGTTAGCACTGGCTAGGTAGCCTCCAGTTAGCAATGGCTAGGTAGCCTCCTGTTAGCACTGGCTAGGTAGCCTCCAGTTAGCAATGGCTAGGTAGCCTCCTGTTAGCACTGGCTAGGTAGCCGGCGCTCATGTGGACTCCGGCTAGGTAGCCTCCAGTTAGCACTCAATTCACTTTTGGCTAGTTAGCCTGTGCTCCTGTGGACTCCGGCTAGGTAGCCTCCAGTTAGCACTCAATTCACTTTTCGCTAGTTAGTTTGTGCTCCTGTGGACTCCGGCTAGGTAGCCTCCAGTTAGCACTCAATTCACTTTTGGCTAGTTAGCCTGTGCTCCTGTGGACTCCGGCTAGGTAGCCTCCAGTTAGCACTTAATTCACTTTTGGCTAGTTAGCCTATGCTCCTGTGGACTCCGGCTAGGTAGCCTCCAGTTAGAACTCAATTCACTTTTGGCTAGTTAGCCTGCGCTCCTGTGGACTCCGGCTAGGTAGCCTCCAGTTAGCACTCAATTCACTTTTGGCTAGTTAGCCTGTGCTCCTGTGGACTCCGGCTAGGTAGCCTCCAGTTAGCACTCAATTCACTTTTGGCTAGTGAGCCTGTGCTCCTGTGGACTCTGGCTAGGTAGCCTCCAGTTAGCACTCAATTCACTTTTGGCTAGTTAGCCTGTGCTCCTGTGGACTCCGGCTAGGTAGCCTCCAGTTAGCACTCAATTCAATTTTGGCTAGTTAGCCTGTGCTCCTGTGGACTCCGGCTAGGTAGCCTCCAGTTAGCACTCATTTCACTTTTGGCTAGTTAGCCTGCGCTCCTGTGGACTCCGGCTAGGTAGCCTCCAGTTAGCACTCAATTCACTTTTGGCTAGTTAGCCTGTTGTTAGCACTGGCTAGGTAGCCTCCAGTTAGCAATGGCTAGGTAGCCTCCTGTTAGCACTGGCTAGGTAGCCTCCAATTAGCAATGGCTAGATAGCCTCCAGTTAGCAATGGCTAGGTAGCCTCCTGTTAGCACTAGTTAGCACTAAGATTTTTCTACTGGAGGTTTGATTCTAAGGCTCCCTAGGCCCTTGACTTAAGGCTCCCTATGCCCGCTAGTCGCACATAGTTTTCTACTTAAGTTTAGACTCTAAGCAAGCATTATGTTACTTCAAGTTCAAGTGACTTTTTAAGGCTCCCTAGGCCCTTGACTTTAAGGCTCCCTAGGCCCGCTAGTCACACGTTGTTTTCTACTTAAGTTTTGACTCTAAGTAAGCATTATGTTACTTCAAGTTCAAGTGACTTTTTAAGGCTCCCTTGGCCCTTGACTTTAAAGCTCCCTAGGCCCGCTAGTCACACGTAGTTTTCTACTTAAGTTTTGACTAAGTAAGCATTATGTTACTTCAAGTTCAAGTGACTTTTTAAGGCTCCCTTGGCCCTTGACTTTAAAGCTCCCTAGGCCCGCTAGTCACACATAGTTTTCTACTTAAGTTTTGACTAAGTAAGCATTATGTTACTTCAAGTTCAAGTGACTTTTTAAGGCTCCCTTGGCCCTTGACTTTAAGGCTCCCTTGGCCTGCTATTCGCAAGTAGTTTTCTACTTAAGTTTTGACTCTAAGTAAGCATTATGTTACTCCAAGTTCATATTCTCTTCGGCTGTTAACACCTATTCAATTGGTATAAAAGCCCAACCACTAGGGACGCCATGTAGTAAGCCACACTAAATCAGGTCAGTTTGATAAACCCATCATTCAGTGGTCCGTTCATCTTGACATCAAACAGCGTCCTGTGACGTCTTGACATTCAGAATCCAGTGAATCTCAAAAAGAGTGTTGTTATCAAAATGGCAACTGACCTGCAAATAGCGAATGCACGTCTCGACCCCCTTCGGCACTGATATAAATCAGGTGGTGAAAGTTGCGAGATCTGTATTTTGTTTTATTACTAGGACGTTTTATTTGACAAGTCTGTCCTTAGTAAACCTACCAATAGGTTGTGTCATCAATCAGATGATTATCCCTTCCCTAATCCGTCAAACTGCAGCTGGTGAGCGTTACTCGTCGGAGCTCAAATGAGTGCGATGATCTTTTAAATCTCTTCTAAATGCTTACGTCTAGAATCATTAGTCTATATAGCATTGAATACTAGATTACCGATTCTTAATTACGTCTCTTTTTTAGTGAGAAGAAAGACATCTGTAATCATTACACCTAATATCTTTACATCATAAATAAGGTGCAGTCGGGCAGCATTTCTGTCGACTTCAGAGTCTCCCTTTACAATGCATAATATTGAATGGGTTCTAATAAGTGTAAAATGATATTTAAGGCTTACCAGTATGTTTCTTTAGCAAAAGTAACCCGAAGAAAAAAGACTTTAGTTTTATAAAGTTTTTAATAAAAGGTTACAAGGGTTACAAAAATGAAAAAAAAGCACAATGTATCATAAAAATTAAGAGGCTCCAGAAATCATGTCAAAATCAAAATCTGTCTATCCCCAGCGAGCTGACCTTTTTATAAACAGGTCCGTCGCGTCATACGATCATCAGTACATAGCTCCAATCATTGTACAGTATGTGTACAGCACGTCTCATATCCCTCATTTCCCCTACTTCAGTTACTTGAAGTTACATATCAGATCAAGTATTGAAAAAGTCCTTCCATATGTAGCGACCTGAAAATAGTCTATTATTCAGATGTGCTAACTTGCCTTTTACCTCCCCTATGTACACCAAGACATTCGAATTGGTTTAATTTATATTCGCACGAACAATGACACAGGCGTCTCCTTCTTCTATCACTGGAAGATGGTTTAAATGACATTACTCTATTCCCCATCCTCCCCTTGTGTGACTGGCAGGCGGGACCAGCAGGGGGCAGTAGCAGACAGAGAGTGTTGGAGAGAGATGGAACGTGATATATGGGAGCGGGAGACGGAAAGAGAACCTCTTCGGCTTTGGACTTGACTGTGAACGGTCGCAGCCACGGCGGGCGTGTGCTTTTGGAATAGCCCCGTTGAAGAAGTGAAGCTGGAGAGCCCCGTGAGATAGCCCCGGGTGATAGGAGGTACTTGCTAGTGGATACGATATCCTAGCAGTACCAGCGATAGTGTGTGAACAATTAGTGCAGAGCCTGGCACTAACAATCGGGTTATAATAGTTACAGTGTGCGGTATAGGTAGCGTGCGGCTAATGATATATCTGAGTTCACAGTAGTCGGGTTATAGCAGTTACTGTGCCGGTATAGTGTGCGAGCCAGATACGGGCGTGGACCTACAAGCAGTCTGCTCCGGCTGTCAACAGCTGTCTTCACCGGCGTCCTGCATCAGCTCTGCACCTGGCTGCCTGCAGGACACGGGAGTTCTTTCCCACCAGCAGAGGTCGTCATCGCCCAGCACAAGCTCAGCCAGCACTGCCTCTCTGCCCAGCTCTGCCTGCTAGCACCTGCGACGAGAGCGTTCGACGCCATCTTGCCACCAGGACGGTGGTGGAGCGGCGCGGCCGCCATTTTGGTAGAGTAACATTAGGGCTTCGGTGCCCAGGATCTATTGCACGTTACACAGTGTGGTGCGGCCTGCGGGTGAAGTTAACGTTGCTAACTACAGACCCCAAATATTACATGCCGGCATTAGCATAGGGCTTTTGTTTTTGGTAATTGTGGGTCCACACTTTTCTTTTATTTCCTTTTCTTTGAGCGTGATAACATGTGTGTTTATTAATATTTTCCCATTCAATTAACCCTTCCCTGTGGGGAAGTTACAGACCTGGTGCATTATAATTAAAGCCTTTGGAGGTATTATTCTGGCCGTATAATCAAAGCCTGTTGAGGTATTATACAGGGTGCAGACCCAGACGTGGGTGATGAGTCAAACACAGTGAAGTATATTATCCCTGATATTAACCCAGAGGTGGGTGTATAATATACATGTTTAGGAGGTATTGAGTTACACACAGGAGCTATAGTAGGACTTCCGTCCAGTAGACCACTCCTATTAAATAATTGTAACTGACAGTATAATTAACATAAAGACTAGAATGGGGTTCTGTGTGCGTGTCCATTCCTGTGCCCAGCATTAACTCTTTTGGTGTGGGTAACGTATATATGATTAACCTCTTCCTACCCAACTCTCCCCTTTTCATTGTAAGGTTTCTAGGGTCATTGAGGGAGGGTACTGCTTGCGGGGGGAACTCAGAGTATTTGATTACAATTCAGTCACGAGGTGTGGGAGGGTCTAAGGAGCAACTGGGAGGAGTGGGAGCGTGTTGGTGAGTACTGCTGACCGCCCTGCGGCAGGGAAGGAAGACCAGAGTACCAGACCAGGTTGGTAAATCCCGGGCCCCATCCACTCACACTACCAGCCTCCAGTCGACGCCCCAGGCCCAAAGACGAGGGTGCAGTCAGACAGAGTTCTACTGTGTCCAGCTACCTCCTGACTGCCAGCAACCGTTCCCACGAAGCAGGGATAATCCACCCTGCTACATTTGGCGTCACGAACAGGATCAACATCCTAACTTACTCCCTTGACCGAGACCCGTAGAGAGACCCACGATGTCAAAGAAGGAGACCCACGCCGCGCAAGAGATGGCGGCGAAGTTTGAACAGCTGCAGGAGCAGTGTCAGACTCAGGCGGCACTGCTAAAGCAGCAGGCCGAAGCGATCAAGGAGTTGATCAACCAGGCACTCCTAGAGAAGCGCTACACTCAGGCGGCCCTAAAGGAGCAATGAGACGGCGAGGACGCCGCCGCCGAGGTAAAGAAAGAGGAGGCCGAACGCATGGAGGCACTGACCGCACAGGTGGAGGCCCTGGCGAACAGAACCCACACACACGCCGGCCTCCTAGACCGACAGGCGCTGGCCCTGGAAAAGTCCCAGCACGAACAGCGGGAGCAGGCCGGACGCCGAGCGCCGCTTGCCTTGGCACCGGCCGTGATCCAACAGCTCCCTCCAGCGCCCCTCCCGGTGGTGTACGTCCAATGAGAGCGGAAGTGCAGCGAATTTGGAGGTGAACAAGAGAGGGGGGAACTGCCTGTGGAGGACTGGATCCAGGCAATGAGGACCCACCTCCGTGCCAGTCGAGTGCCCGCGGAGGAGCAAGCAGAGGTCGTACAGTTCCACCTCAAAGGCGAGGCGAAGCAGACGGTACGCTTCCTGACGGAGGGAACTGCCCCCGACACGGAAGCTGTAACTGAGGGGTACAATTCCCTGACTGTATTGATAAGTATGGTATCATTAAACCACTACCGTCTTATGTACATTCCTACTGGCCATACAGTACACAGGTATCTAATGATGAACACTTCCCCACAATGACTCGGTTCCACACAAAGCTGTATTTAAGTATTTATTAGCAGCAAAAGGTACATAATATACTTTACTTTACTTCACTTTGGATGCACTTATAAGGCAAAGGAATGTGCGTAGGCAAATCAATAACGAATGTCCATTCTCATATTACGCAGGAGATAATCATACAACCTGAATCTTAGGGAATTATATCTATGGTACACTAGTAATATAGCGGGAGATACTGGTAGGGTCCCCCCGGTTGTAAGCCAGCAAGGGTAGAGGATTTGTCGGTAGTAGAGTCTGGGTCAACGATGATAAGGAGACTCCAAGTACAGGAGACGGTGCAATAAGATCTTGATCCACAGACGAATACAGCTGTTCTCCGTAGCATGTAGCTCCACATGGAAGAAAGCTAGCCGGCCTCAGACTTCTGAGAGGCAGACTCGATGTGGCTCCTCACAGGTTAAATCCCACACACTTGTGGGTGTCGGCGATTCTCCGCTCCATTAATTACAGGACCAAAAGCAAATATAATCCAGCCGAAAAGGGCTATGCAGTCGTCGGTAGGTTTTCCAGTGTACATAATCCACACGGTCCTCGTCTAGGGCCCCTCGGGTGAAAGCGCCATGATAAGCAGCCCAGCCTGGATAAGCACTCTAGCTGCTACGAGGAAACATTGGTGATGCTGGTCACTGTAGAACTTTAGCCGCACGATACACTATACACAAATAGACTATTACTGACTTAAGGCGAGACACCCCAGGTGAATAGTCAAATATACTTTTTTAGTTGATTTTGAGATTTTGTTATATTTTGCTTCCTAAACATGTCTTCTATGAAACTAGTGACAATAAAACATCAATAACACACATTTAGTTGTTTATTTTACTTTATTTTGCCTTATTGCATCCATAAATGTGCACATATTTAATGGGGAAGTGCCTCATTTGCATATATAAACATACATTTCAGAAAACTTGCAATATATTTTTTCTTAGTTTATATGTACATAACAAATTGGGAAAGTTTCATAGTGATATGTATTCAAATATTTTTTGCCTATTAGGGGGCACTACACTGTACTACACTGTTTGTAGCCTGTGTGTAGTTCTGTTCAGTTCAATAACATCATTATTATTATTATTCAGTTATCAGGCATGTGTTTAGGTTGTCTATTACTAATGGTTTGATTAGGTATTGTGTTTGTAAATATCTGTTTAAAAAAAAAAGTATGGCATTTTACAATACAGAACTTTGAAGGCGTTTTCCCAAAAATGAGTTTTAAGAGTTTTTCCTCATACTCTGAGCCAGAAATCTCCACTTCAGTAGCACTCACATACACCAAACATTCCAGCTCTATTCATATCTATGTTCTGAAGGTATTTATAGAAGGGTTTGTTGATATCGCATTCATACCCTGATTTATATCACATTTTATTCCTAAAAACATTAGGAATTAGGAATATGGAATTTTACCATAAAAATTGACTGAATGGAGTATTTTCTGATTTATGGAGTGATAAAAAGAGATATCCAAAATCCCCTCAGTAATAACCTTTGGCTCTAATATGTCAACAAAATGAAACTATAATTTTGAAAATGGCTTTATCCAATGTTCAGATTTCTGTCTTGGAATTATATGCAAATTAGTGCATATTTAAGTAGAGCATGCCTCATTTGCATATTTAAACATACAATTTCAGAAAACTTGTAATACAAAAAAGTCTTGTCTTAATATAACTAATCAACTGGGGAAGTTTCATTGTGATATATATTAGTTAATCTTTTTACCCTATTCACCTGCAGTGTCTCCCCTTAATAGAATAGGTCGAACTCGACGGTACAGCGTTAAACTCTGACACTTCAGTTATTAATTCGCACGTGGTCTCAATGCTCTATTTGGGGCCAAACAGGCCATACTGCACCGCACGTCGTATCGTGGGTGAGGCTTCAACTTATTGGGTAACTCTCTAAGTGCTTCTGTATTCACCTGCGCCGTATTTATACGCTTAGATGAATAAACTAGTACCAGCTTTATTCCTGTCTCATATCCTTGCGCAATACCGTTCATGTCCAGGCATGTCCCCGGCGGTGACTTTGAACCTGACTTTGGAGGCATGGCCTTGGCGCCTGTGGACCACTGTCCAATAGGAGAATGAAATATTATGGTCTGTACTAGGCTAAAGGGATATTCCGTGTATATGTACAAGGAATATACAAGGGATATCAAACGATATACAAATATTATGCAATATATATCAATAAATATATATATTCGGTTTAATCTGATCCTTCGTAACAGCCGCCTCCTAATTAGTCCCACCTAATTAGCTAAGCAGAGACAGATTAACCGTACTGTCCACTACTCAATGTCTGTTGTGAGGGTAGGGCAGTTCACAAAGTCATGGGGTCATGGTCATCATCAATAGTATCTGGGAGTCTTGGCAACTCTATTAGCCTCGCCACGGGTCGGGTGTAGATCCGCCCTTGGACGAGCACTTTGGCCGCTCTGACCTTTCCGTCGGCACCGGTGATCACTTTGCTTACGCGGCCAGCCGGCCACATAGCTCGGGGTAGTGACTGGTCGATAATCATGACGACTGTTCCTTCTGTCAAATTGTCTCTCTCTTTCACCCATTTCTGGCGGGTCTGTAGAGACGGTAGATAGTGGAGTAGGAAGCTGTTCCAAAACTTGTCAGCCAATACTTGACTATACCTCCACATTCTTCGGCCGTTCGCTTCTTCAGGCCTGTACACTGTCTGTGGTAGCGCGGGGTCCAGCCGCACCATCAAGAGAGTGTTGGGGGTGACTGGGTCGACATCTGCTACATCACTTGAGACGTAACCGAGGGGCTTTGAGTTCAATACTCCCTCGATCTCCGTGAGGACTGTCATTAGGACTTCTTCCGCCACGGTCTGGGCCCCAAGCATGGCGTACAGGGCTGTCTTTATTGAACGTACTTCTCGTTCCCAAGTTCCACCGAAGTGAGGTGCATTCGGGGGATTAAACTGGAAATCAATCTGGGATGGAGCGAGGTGGGTCTTAAGTTCTGGGCCCATAGCTTGGAAGCTCTCTCTCAGCTCTCTTTCTCCACCTTTGAAGTTTGTCCCGTGATCAGACAATAATATAGACGGTTTGCCTTTCCGCGATGTGAATCTTCGGAAGGCCATAAGGAATGAGTCTGTGCTCATGGTTGGAAGGAGTTCTATGTGCATCGCTCGGGTGGTCATGCATTTGAATACAATACCCCACCGCTTCTCGGTCCCTCTTCCTTTCTTTACATACAGCGGGCCGAAACAGTCCATACCGGTGGAGTGAAAAGGCTTGTCGCAGAGTCGGAGGCGACAGGGAGGTAGGTTAGCCATCCGGGGTATACTGGACTGTGCTCGCCATTTACGACAGTCTAGACAAGTCCGCTGGAAACGTCGTACTGCTTCTCTCCCTTGCAGTATCCAATAACGACGTCTGATCTCCGCGAAGACTCTCTCTGCCCCGGCGTGATGCACATCCTTGTCGTATTTCTTTATGATCAGCTCTGTGACCTTGTGTCGGCTGTTTAAGACTATCGGGTACTTGACGTCATCCGGTAAGTCTGGAGCTCTCCGCAGACGACCACCCACTCTGATGAGATTATGGGCGTCGCTCTCGGGGGCTAGGTGGAGCAATCTGCTGTCTGACGGGACGGGCTTTGCTCCCTGTAGACAGTCTAGCTCATCGGGAAACGAGTCTCTCTGGGCTCGCTGTAGGAGAAGAAGTTCTGCTTCTTCGTAGTTAGCTGCAGTAATGTCAGTAGTGAGCTGAACCTCTGGGTGGTGCCACAGGAATGTCTTTAGCTGCGCACTCTCAAGGGTGAGGCAATCGTCTATGTCGGGGTCTGTGGAGACGAGTGTGGTCAATCCACAGAACATAGATTTCTTGTTCTCTGCCTCCTCTTTACTCGCTTCCCGTGGGGTGGGTGTAGGCCACTCTTCTTCCGGGAGCTTGAGGAACTCTGGCCCGTCACTGTATAGATTGTGACGGGTGAGGTCATCCAGGGACATTCCCCGGGTGATGACGTCAGCTGGGTTGTGTTTTGTGTCCACATACCTCCAGCTTGCTGCTTCTGTTAAATCTTGGATCTCTGTGACTCTGACTCCCACGAAGACCTTGTATCTACACGAATCAGACCGGATCCATGTGAGTACTGTCGTGGAGTCTGACCACAAGATTGTTCTTTGTACCGGGATGGTGAGTTCACGTTGGATTAACGTGGCGAGTTGCGCTCCTGCTAGGGCTGCGCAGAGCTCTAGACGCGGGATAGATTTATTGCTTGCGTGGGGCTATTCTTGAGCGAGCCAGGATGAAAGCAGTATGTATTTCTCCTCCCTCCTCTCGGGCACGCAAGTAGGCCACCAAACCGTAGGCTACTTCGGAGGCGTCGCTGAAGACGTGCAGGTCCATCTGGCACGTCTCCGGCCTCACTGTGGGTGGGAAGTAGCTGCGGCGTATGTTGACACCTGGGAGTGAGCTGAGTTCTGTCTCCCACTCTCTCCATGTGGAGGCAAGGTGTTCGGGTATGGGGTCGTCCCAGCCCTGGTCCTTGTCCCATAACGCTCTTACAATCATCTTTGCCCTGGTGGTGTAAGGTAGAATACATCCCAATGGGTCATATTGTCTGGCGAGTGTTCTGTATACACTCCGTCTTGTGGTCGGTAGTGCAGTCGACCTTCCCTGCTCCTTGGTCAGGGGTGTGTGTTTATAATGGAGCGAGTCTGTTTTGAAGCGCCAGACTAGTCCTAATGTCATTTTTTGGGCTTCTCCTGGGATGGTCGCCATCCAGGTCTCGCTGCTTGCTGCCTTGTCCTCGGGGGAGAGGCTGCGCAATACTTGAGGGTCGCTGCTGGCCCACTGCCTGAGATCAAAGCCGCCTTTGATCAGGGAGGCGCGGAGCTTGAGTAGAAGGGCCTCGGCTTCTTCTGGCGTCGAGACGCTTTGCAGACAGTTGTCCACGTAGAAACTATATCCTACACTTTGCCGGACCTCTTCATCAGCTGATGGGTCCTCTGCGACGTGTTTTTGCAGTGCAAACGTAGCACAGCATGGGCTGCATGTGGTTCCGAAAGGGAGGACTTCCCAATGATAGATGGCTGGTTGCTCGTCCCCGATCCTCTCTCTCCATAGGAACCGCAGCAGGGGCTTGTCCTCCTCCACTAGTCGCACCTGCAGGAACATCCCTTTGATGTCGCCGCTGATGGCCACCTTGTCTTGGCGGAAACGTAGTAACACGCCTAGTAGAGAGGGGCCGAGTGTTGGGCCGGGCAATAGCTCTTTATTCAGATTTTGTGATCCGATCTGGTAGCTGCAGTTGAACACAATACGATCCTTGCCGTTGTGGTGGACTTTGTGGTGCGGCACGTACCATGATTCGGTCGTCTGATCGGCCTCTTTAATGTCAATTTTCTTAATGTGTCCCGCTGTGATTAGCTTGTCAATCTCAGCGCGGTACACAGTCTCTTGAGCGGGGTCTCTGGCTAGGCGCCGCTCTGTGTTCAATAGATACCGCTCCGTCGCTTCTTTTGGGGCGTGGAAGGTAGGCATACCCTCTCGCCTCAGGAGTGGAGTTGCGTATCTCATCACTCCGTTGACTTTGACTCTCTTTGTCCCCCGCTCGAGGAGGGCTATAGCGTAAATGTCTTCCTTGGAACGAATGTCTTTCTTTTCGTTCTTAAAGGGCATTGTCTCTAGTGTCCATAGCCTCTCGACATGCTGTAGGAGGGTGGTGTCTTCTTCTGTCACTCTGGAGTGGAGGCAGCTAGTGGCTGCTGTTCGGTTAAGAGACCTAGCGAGGGGGCCTTGTAGTGTCCATCCTAGGCGGGTCTCGACTGCTGCAGGACAGCCTCTGGGCCCTGTGTGGACCCGGTCAATCGGGACGATGAGGTCTGCATGGTCGGAGCCTATCAGCAGGGTCGGGGTGGCACCGTCTATGAGCGGTATAGGTAGTTGACGCAGGTGCACATATTTATCCATCAGCTTGGCGATGGGGTAGGTGTACTGCGACAGGCCTATGTCTTGGCTGGTGAAAGCGTTAGTGATCCTATACCGTCTCTCTGGCTGCCCGCTTGCTGCGATAGTGAAGGAGACATTCTCGCCCTTTATCGTCTTTAGATCTCTTCTTATTGTCCGAATCGTCATCTGGTCTTCGCTCCCCCGCAGCCCCAGCTGGGCCGCAGCGGACGCGAGGAGAAGGGTCTTCTCTGACCCGTCGTCAAGGACGGCGTAAGTGTCCATGACCTTGTCTTGGTAACTCAATGTTACGCGGACCACCTTTAAGAGCACCCGGGCGCCCCCGCTGCTGGCGGGGTCAATGTACATAACACTTGCCTTTGTGCTGCTTGAGGGTGCAGGCTTTCTTCTGTTACTGTCGTGTAGGACGTCTAAGTGGGCTCCGTCACACCGACTACACCTCTTCTTTAAGCGACAATCGGCTGCCATGTGACTGCGCGCACATCGGTAACAGCGTCGGTTGGACTTTATCCATTGACTCACCTCGTCGGTGGTCATCTTCTTGAACGTGTCACAGTGTGACAGCCAGTGTTCCTTTTCGCAGTACGGGCACACCATCTTCCACTTCTCTTTCATCGAGGGGGTACTGTGGTTCTTGTTGCTCGGTACTGATTCTGATTGGTGCATGACGGTCACCAATCTTCGGCCATCGTTTGCTCTCCTAGGTCCCTCTCTGGAGCTTGGTGTGCTCCGCATGAACGTATCCAACCGTAGGCTGTTGACTTCTCTCGCCAGGAAGTCGGCTAGGTCTAGGAGGGATGGCTCGGGACCGCTAGGATCACGGTGGTCTCTTTGCCGCCTGAAGCGCTCTTGTCGGGCGGGCGGAAGCTTCTCTAAAATCCTCTCGACATTAGAGTTCGCGTACAGTTCGTGCATACCCTTTTCCTTTTGCGCCCCCAGCATCCCTACCAGGGATTGTACCTTGATAGACAGGTCATCTAATGAGCGATTGTCTGTGGCTGGGGGTAGACGGTCAATATTCCTTATCTCTTGTATTACGTAGTCCCATATGCCTCCATATCTTTGGTCGAGTGCTGCTAGAGCCGCGGTGTATGGGGTAGTAGAGGTGGAATATGCCAGCGCTATATTGTACGCTCGGGGCACCTTGAGGTGCTTTAGTAGGATAGCATATTTGTACGGTTCATCAGCTCCATCGGACAGCATTGTCTCTAAGCACATTCGTAGCTCTGTGTACTGTGCTCTGTTCTCGTGTGTGAAGTCCGGGAACGTCGGTGTGCCAAGGTACGATGCCATGGATGGCTGGCACATCGGTGAGCGTTGGAGGAGAGGCCTCCTAGGCGAGTCACCTCTTACGTGTCTTGGTGGGCTGGTACCTGCTGGGTACCATGGCCCGTGTACCCAGGTGCTGTTCCTCGGGGCTGGTCGTGCGTCAAGCTCACCGTGAATTGAGTCGGGGGTCTGTAGCGCAGAGCCGCGGGGGTAAAGCCTGGGCTGTACTGGACCTCCTGGTCCTGTGGAGTACTGTGCTGCTGTTGGGCTTGACTCTCCTCCTCTCCCTCTTCTTCTTCCTCTGGCAGGTCATCTAGATCCTGTAGTCGTCTATTTAGCCTCTCCGCGGTATAGACCGGTTCTTCCCTGTAGCTGGGTCTCGCTTGGACCGGTCGGGGAAGGGGTTCGGAGAGGGGTATAGGCTCTCTCTGGTGGTCGGGCTCAGGGTCGCTTGATCGGGTAGGGGAGGGTGCCCTTGACCCTTGTCTTGACGAGGCCCTGGAGCCCCGTGCGGAGGGAGGGGGGGTTGCCCTGGTAATCAGCTGCTCCATTATCTGCGCTTGTAATCGGTCGCGCTCGGCTTCGCGCTTGGTGAGAGCGAGGTCGCGCTCTGCTTCTCTTTGGGCACCGGCAGCGGCGCGCTGGGCTTCGGCGGCGGCGCGCTGGGCTTCGGCCTGGTCTCTTCCCATATTCTCTTCCGTCTGAAGGCGTCTAATCTCTAGACGTATACGGTCTTCGTCACTCCGTTGCTGCGCTTGAAGGCGTTCTCTTTCCATGGAAGAATGTTCGCGCTCACTAAGCGTCTGTGCTTGGAGTCGATCGCGCTCGGTTGAGGCTGCCAGGCTGGCGAGGAAGGCCTGCGCCAGCATCTTGTCCGCCTCGCTGGGGGAAGACGCTGGTTGAGGTGATCCGCTCCTGGTAGTACTCGTTGGAGATCCGTTCTCCTGTGGCGAATCTAGGAGATCCATCTCCGGGGTGCTCGTCCCTTCTTGTAGTGGGTCGAGTTCCATCCCTGGAGGGCTTTCTTTATCCTGGAGCTCTCCGGGGACTACTTCTTCGGTCTTGGCGGGGGGTAAAGTCATGTCAGGTCCCTCCTGGTCCCCACCGTGAGCTTGGTCAGTTACGTTAGAACTAGGGATGCTCGATATTGGCTTTTTTACCGATACCGATATTCCGATATTGTCCAACTCTTAATTTCCGATACCGATATCAACCGATATCATCCGATACCGATATATGCAGGGTTTCCCACTACAAAAAACTGAATAATTTCAGGTAACTAATAATTTCACTGGATATATATATAACAAATATTGTTATTGTTTATTTTATTTTTTTAACCGATACCGATATTTTCCGATATCACATTTTACTGCCGATATCGGCCGATAATATCGGTCGGCCGATAATATCGGACATCCCTAGTTAGAACCCACTAGGGTCTCTATTGGCGGGGTAGCCTGGTCGGTAGGGTCGGACATAATTTTACTATCTACTTTTTCCGCGTTTACCGTCTGTAGAAAGCTAGGTAGTATACTGGCAACGTAATCCTCTAAGTACTGAGGTGTCTGCCGTCTACGCTGCGGGCGATCTATTTTAGGAGAACCGTTTGTGGAGTGTTCATCATTGGCCATGTCAATATTAATACCACTATATTAATATTACGCTAGTTACCCTCCGGCTCGAAGGACCAATTGTAACTGAGGGGTACAATTCCCTGACTGTATTGATAAGTATGGTATCATTAAACCACTACCGTCTTATGTACATTCCTACTGGCCATACAGTACACAGGTATCTAATGATGAACACTTCCCCACAATGACTCGGTTCCACACAAAGCTGTATTTAAGTATTTATTAGCAGCAAAAGGTACATAATATACTTTACTTTACTTCACTTTGGATGCGCTTATAAGGCAAAGGAATGTGCGTAGGCAAATCAATAACGAATGTCCATTCTCATATTACGCAGGAGATAATCATACAACCTGAATCTTAGGGAATTATATCTATGGTACACTAGTAATATAGCGGGAGATACTGGTAGGGTCCCCCCGGTTGTAAGCCAGCAAGGGTAGAGGATTTGTTGGTAGTAGAGTCTGGGTCAACGATGATAAGGAGACTCCAAGTACAGGAGACGGTGCAATAAGATCTTGATCCACAGACGAATACAGCTGTTCTCCGTAGCATGTAGCTCCACATGGAAGAAAGCTAGCCGGCCTCAGACTTCTGAGAGGCAGACTCGACGTGGCTCCTCACAGGTTAAATCCCACACACTTGTGGGTGTCGGCGATTCTCCGCTCCATTAATTACAGGACCAAAAGCAAATATAATCCAGCCGAAAAGGGCTATGCAGTCGTCGGTAGGTTATCCAGTGTACATAATCCACACGGTCCTCGTCTAGGGCCCCTCGGGTGAAAGTGCCATGATAAGCAGCCCAGCCTGGATAAGCACTCTAGCTGATACGAGGAAACGTTGGTGATGCTGGTCACTGTAGAACTTTAGCCGCACGATACACTATACACAAATAGACTATTACTGACTTAATAGAATAGGTCGAACTCGACGGTACAGCGTTAAACTCTGACACTTCAGTTATTAATTCGCACGCGGTCTCAATGCTCTATTTGGGGCCAAACAGGCCATACTGCACCGCACGTCGTATCGTGGGTGAGGCTTCAACTTATTGGGTAACTCTCTAAGTGCTTCTGTATTCACCTGCGCCGTATTTATACGCTTAGATGAATAAACTAGTACCAGCTTTATTCCTGTCTCATATCCTTGCGCAATACCGTTCATGTCCAGGCATGTCCCCGGCGGTGACTTTGAACTTGACTTTGGAGGCATGGCCTTGGCGCCTGTGGACCGCTGTCCAATAGGAGAATGAAATATTATGGTCTGTACTAGGCTAAAGGGATATTCCGTGTATATGTACAAGGAATATACAAGGGATATCAAACGATATACAAATATTATGCAATATATATCAATCAATAAATATATATATTCGGTTTAATCTGATCCTTCGTAACAGAAGCCTTGTTCAAGATACTCGAAGAAACCTATGGGGACAAGGTCCTGGTCAGCATTTGGCTGGGGGAGTTCTTCGACCGAAGACAGGCCGCCGGCGAGACCGTACGCCGGTTCGCCTATGACCTGCAGGAAAGGATCCACCGCCTACGATGTCGGGCGCCTACACTGGTCGCCGACGCCACCGCCCTGCTGCAGGAGCGGTTTGTGGTGGGCCTCAGAGACGAGGCCCTGAGGAGAGAAATGCGGATGTACATGAGGGAGGACGGTACGCGGCCGTTTCCTCAGGTACTGCAGGCGGCGATAGACTGGTCCGAAGAGGAGATGGTACTGCCCCCCACAAGGGCTGCCGGCGGGGGCATGATACGCGGCATCGTCGTGGAAAGACACAAGCCATCTCTGGACATAGCCGCACTCCAGGAATCCATCCGACAGCTCTTCACCGGCCAGGAGCGGTTGGGCGCGCGCATGGAACAGCTCTTCCAGGCGTTTCAACAGGAGCGAGACACGGCCCCGAGAGGCTTCGCCGGAAGCCGACGGAGGGGAGACGGGCCCTCTACCCCGCGCAGACTACCCCGCCGGAGCGAGGATGGGAGGCTGATCTGCTACACCTGTCAACAGCCCGGCCATATCGGCCGCGAGTGCCCCCGCGCAATGGAAGAATCACGCGTGGCGGAAGCACCGGGCGGTGAGGTCCCTCTCCCACCCGTACAGGACACCACCCACACAGCAGCAGGCGGGTCGCCTGACCTGGCGACCGCCAGACCATGGTCTGGAAGGGGGAGGTGTGGTAGTGTGACATAGGATTAGAATACCACTGCGGCCGGCCAGACGAAAGCGCTGGCGCCCGGCTGCGCATCCCGATGCGGTCAGAACCGGAGGCTGTACCCAAGAGACAGAACAGGTCGGAAGGAGGTCAAGGGGGCGAGGACGGCCCGGACCAGGGGCCTCGTCGGCGCCGCTACCGCCGCAACTTCAACTACCGCCGCAGACGCTCGCCGGCCGGCGACAAGCCGGGCCCAGAGGGCGGCGATGGAAACGTCAAGAGGACGTCAGTGTTCACGGTTCGTCCCAAAAGAGGGGGCCCCGAAAGGACCGTGCAGAGAGATCAGAGCAAGATCTGCTCCTTCCCGGCCTCCGACCCGGAAGAGCGGACGAGAGCTCCCCGAAGGACCCCGAGGAGAGCGCGGAGCTCATCCGAAGCAGACGTGGGGGGTGCCTTCATTTACCCTCGAAAAGGGTCCTGCGGGTCATCGCTGAAGCAGCGCCGAACGAGGGAGGAGAGGTAGAGTTGGTCCCCTCAGGGGAGTGCGGCAGAGACAGGGGCGAGGAGGGCGCCGCGAGGGGCCCCTCAGAGGCCTCGGAGCGCGAAGCCGTGGCCGAGGGCCCGCCAACAGAGACGGACGAATCTGACACGGAGTCAGACGCAAGGGGGGTTGAGCGAACCCGGCCCCAGCTGAATGACAGAGGTGAGCCACTCGCTCGGTGTTTCCAGGACCATGTGCGAAGGTGTGTGGGAATGAGACGAGTGGTGCACCTGCAGGTCTAAGGACCGTTTTCATGCATGCGTTGGTTGGTGTTTTATTGTGTTAACTTGCAGAGGACTTAGCAAGTTCAAAGTGGGGGGAAATGTAGCGACCTGAAAATAGTCTATTATTCAGATGTGCTAACTTGCCTTTTACCTCCCCTTTGTACACCAAGACATTCGAATTGGTTTCATTTATATTCGCACGAACAATGACACAGGCGTCTCCTTCTTCTATCACTGGAAGATGGTTTATAAATGACATTACTCTATTCCCCATCCTCCCCTTGTGTGACTGGCAGGCGGGACCAGCAGGGGGCAGTAGCAGACAGAGAGTGTTGGAGAGAGATGGAACGTGATATATGGGAGCGGGAGACGGAAAGAGAACCTCTTCGGCTTTGGACTTGACTGTGAACGGTCGCAGCCACGGCGGGCGTGTGCTTTTGGAATAGCCCCGTTGAAGAAGTGAAGCTGGAGAGCCCCGTGAGATAGCCCCGGGTGATAGGAGGTACTTGCTAGTGGATACGATATCCTAGCAGTACCAGCGATAGTGTGTGAACAATTAGTGCAGAGCCAGGCACTAACAATCGTGTTATAATAGTTACAGTGTGCGGTATAGGTAGCGTGCGGCTAATGATATATCTGAGTTCACAGTAGTCGGGTTATAGCAGTTACTGTGCCGGTATAGTGTGCGAGCCAGATACGGGCGTGGACCTACAAGCAGTCTGCTCCGGCTATCAACAGCTGTCTTCACCGGCGTCCTGCATCAGCTCTGCACCTGGCTGCCTGCAGGACACAGGAGTTCTTTCCCACCAGCAGAGGTCGTCATCGCCCAGCACAAGCTCAGCCAGCACTGCCTCTCTGCCCAGCTCCGCCTGCTAGCACCTGCGACGAGAGCGTTCAACGCCATCTTGCCACCAGGACGGTGGTGGAGCGGCGCGGCCGCCATTTTGGTAGAGTAACATTAGGGCTTCGGTGCCCAGGATCTATTGCACGTTACACAGTGTGGTGTGGCCTGCGGGTGAAGTTAACGTTGCTAACTACAGACCCCAAATATTACATGCCGGCATTAGCATAGGGCTTTTGTTTTGGGTAATTGTGGGTCCACACTTTTCTTTTATTTCCTTTTCTTTGAGGGTGATAACATGTGTGTTTATTAATATTTTCCCATTCAATTAACCCTTCCCTGTGGGGAAGTTACAGACCTGGTGCATTATAATTAAAGCCTTTGGAGGTATTATTCTGGCCGTATAATCAAAGCCTGTTGAGGTATTATACAGGGTGCAGACCCAGACGTGGGTGATGAGTCAAACACAGTGAAGTATATTATCCCTGATATTAACCCAGAGGTGGGTGTATAATATACGTGTTTAGGAGGTATTGAGTTACACACAGGAGCTATAGTAGGACTTCCGTCCAGTAGACCACTCCTATTAAATAATTGTAACTGACAGTATAATTAACATAAAGACTTGAATGGGGTTCTGTGTGCGTGTCCATTCCTGTGCCCAGCATTAACTCTTTTGGTGTGGGTAACGTATATATGATTAACCGCTTCCTACCCAACTCTCCCCTTTTCATTGTAAGGTTTCTAGGGTCATTGAGGGAGGGTACTGCTTGCGGGCGGAACTCAGAGTATTTGATTACAATTCAGTCACGAGGTGTGGGAGGGTCTAAGGAGCAACTGGGAGGGAAGGAAGACCAGAGTACCAGACCAGGTTGGTGAATCCCGTGCCCAAAGACGAGGGTGCAGTCAGACAGAGTTCTACTGTGTCCAGCTACCTCCTGACTGCCAGCAACCGTTCCCACGAAGCAGGGATAATCCACCCTGCTACACATACTATATGTTTTCTTTTAAGCAGAGAATTATGAAACATATATATCAATACAGTATTATATATATATATATATATATATATATATATATATATATATATATATATATATATATATATATATATATATATATATATATATATATATATATATACCTTGTTACCATATGTGTTTCCATAACATACATGTGAAAATTAGTACATAAGTATATATGCCTTTTGACTGGACATGCACCCTGGACATGCACCCTGCCCATGTCCTCGCATTCCGGCGTCTGTTGGGTAACTCCCTTCTGCACATTCCAGACTGGGGCCCCAGTCTCTCTTCGGCTCTCTCCCCTCCACACAGCATCATACATGTATTACATACGTAAGAAGTAAAAAAGGAATATAGCTTTTTATAATATAATAATCACTGTTTTTTTAACCTTAGAGCTAAAAATCAGGGCTATGCTTGTTTACACTTTATTTAAACATGTTTATTTTAAGGGTATGGCTTCTCATGGTAACTGGACCCTCTCCGTCTTGACTCTTGGTTTGGTCGTCTGGGTGTCCGAGAGGTCATCATTATTTGGTCCGGCTGGCTGTGACCTTTAACAGTATCCCATTAGGATCAAGAACCCGCGCCCCTCAACGTACCCGTCCCAACAACTGACATAACAGATGTATGGGGAAGAATCCCAGGCGGCACGGCATCGGTCCCAGACCTGCCTGGCTATGTCCGGACGTAATCCCCACCCGTCAGGATGAGGACCGCCCCGCGACAGTACACCTGTACCCACATTCACCCTGCCGGGGATGTGGGGAGCCCTCAGGCCACGCAGATGGAGGACGCCCATAGCCAGCCGCCCGCCGCCTGGTGCAGACGGGGGGAGCGTACTCCTCCCTGTCTGTCGATATACGACACTGACGTCGTATTGTCCGTCCTGATCAACACCGTTTGAGGACCAGAAGGACCGCTTTCAATACCAACACATTGAACGTAGCGCAGACCGGGCAGCATGGTTTGCCAGCTGCCCCCTACTGCGTTGGCCCGACGCGTCACCAGCGAGGGAGGCGTCGGTGAAAAACATGATGTGAGACAGCGCCATAACCGTCCTAGGACGGAACCTCCCGAGCGTGTCGACAACACGCTCTGAGAGGGATGCCCATAGCACTCCAACCGTTGACTGGGAAGAGGAGTACTCTACTTCCAGTCTACAGCAAACCCCAGGCTGGTAGGGACCTGCCTGGTACAAGACCCGACGATCCACCTTGACCGCGAAGGACCAGAACGTCGTCAGGGCAGAATACCCTTCGTAACCCCTGACAACGCAGAGGCCCCAGTGCGGCCTCCACGCACTTGGTGAAGATGCGGGGAGCCAGGGAAACCAGAACGGCAGCCTCTGGTACTCATACGCTAACCCTGCAAAGGAAGCGTAGGTAAGCCCTAGGATGGAAGATCGGAGATGCGAATACGCATCCTACAGGTCTATGGAAGAGAACCAGACCCCCACCTGACAGTGTTCAACAGGTAGGAGACGATCCAAAAAATGCTGAACCTTCCCATGGGACAGGAGAGAAAGAACAAAACAGTAGCCCACTACACTACTATAGCATAGCGTCTTCAACGCTACTATGGACAGAAAACAGTCAGCTGAGCCACAACACGGGCCGCCGCTAAGTCCCATCCTGCAGTAGTATAGCTCTACTGCCACCCGCCGAGCCTCAAGCATCGGCTTCCGGGTGGAAACCCCGTTCAAAGCCCCGCCGGGGCACAGGTTTAACGCTACCTGGCTAGGCCTACCTAGTCATGGCACACCCTGTTGACAACCCATTTATCCGTAAAAAGGGTAAAATAGGACTCAGCAAAACCCCCACATTAGCTACCGACTGACCTTCATTGATGAACCGGGCAAGAGGAGGGAAAAGCAGCAAAATCCCACGGTGGAGACATTAGAACAGCGTAGCAGTAGTGTTAGCATATAGCATTAGCATTAGCATGTAGCGTTAGCATTAGCTGTTTAGCAGCACGCTTCCAGGATCGTTTGGAACCCGTCCAGTGAACCGTTCACCAAACCATCCCGCCCCTGGCGCCGACACACAACATGGTTGTGTAACAAAACAAACCAGCATTACTAACACTAACACCAATGCCTGATGACACAGGGCCTACCTGTGTACAAGCTGGCCTGATAGCCAAACCTTGCACGCTGATCCTTGGTCTGCTGCCATCAGACGAGGAACATCAACATAGGCCCGACGTGTCGCTGAAACATGCCCCGAAGATTCCAGGGGTAAGCAAACCTCCGGTAAACTTTCAACATTACGCAATTTCTCATAATCTTTTCATAACAACTAGTTTACATAAGGTGCACTCATGGGCGGAGTTTATGGGGGTGCAGGGGGTGCATTGCACCCCCTGGTGGCCGGGGGTGAAATTGCTTTAAAAAAAATAAAAAATAAAAATCAAGATTATTTTTATTTTAATAAAATTATAATAATTGTTAGAAACAAATCTGAATTCTATTATGTTTTGTTTTACAATACATTCATTTTATAGTAGTAATCATGTCACATTATAAGGCAAACCTTCTGTAGTGTGGCAGTGAAAGGGTTAACGCGCGGCCAAGCACCAAGCAGCAGCAGCAGAATGCCCCGCGCGGTAACGTTTGTACAAAGCCACTTATTCTGAGATGATAATTAATGTATCTGGATAACCAATGCACGGATTTTGTCGAGGCAGGTAGCGTTATTTCGGGAAAATTGATATCTATAGTCTGGTATATTTTTCGTCCACGAAAAATGGAGGCTGTAATAATTATTATTGCTCGAGACCGAGAGTCTATATGAATAATAATAATTAGAGCCTCCATTTTTCAAGTCAGTTAAAAATGATCCCCCGTAGTGCTGTGTGTGTGAGTGTGTGTGTGTGCTGCTGTACTACCTAAATAAAATAAAAAATTAGGGGTTAGGGCATTGTAAAAACGCTAAAATAATAAAATAAAGGTCAAAAAAATCGCGCGCGCCAGCTGCCAAGCAGTCGCACCCCCTGGCGTCAAGTTCAAACTCCGCCTATGGGTGCACTGCGACCGTTATGATGGAAATGAAAATAGAGGAAGAGTGTTTGGTGACCATGCCTACTGTCTTATAGGCTACGCCTCCATAGGGGCGGGACCCGGCAGGTGTGGGTGTACTTGTTTTTTTCGTTGATGGAGTACAATAGGTACATGAGATGAGGTATATCTCGATAGGCTTAAGAGCGGGACGCTTAGCCAGTACTCATATAACTAGGTTATATACATAACCTTACGTTTTTTTTAACAAGACAAGGCAGGTCGTTCGGAATTTTCCTTTCGCCGTTTCTGACAATTACAATCAAAAGCTTGTCTCTTTCTGATTTCCTCTGCTATTTCGCTCTCCACAGTTAACCCAGACATATTTTCAACTGATAGCATATTCGATTCAGCTGAAAAACCCAATGCTACAGTTTCAACGCAAATCTCTTTTTCTTCATCCTCATCTTCTGCAGCCGGTATTGAATCTAAAACGAGTGGCCAAGTACGATAATATAACTGTCTGTTGAGTTGATATACCAAAACAGATTGGACACCAAAAGAAAGGGACATGTGTCTGTTGTCGATTATTGGAACTTGCCAAAATGTTTCAGAGATGACTCAAAAGACTAAGAAAGTCAATGGCGTACGCGTGGCTTCACGGACAACGTACAGATTCCACGACGTTGTCGTCTGTCGTCCAACGTTCTGTTTTATTTATGGGTACGTGTATATGATTGTATATTGTATTGTATTGTATACGTAGATGTAGATGTATGTTTTGTGTGGTGTGTAACGGATGCACAATCTACAGGACAGAAAAGTAGCAATGTTAATTTCAAACGTAATGAACATGTCACAACGGCATGTAGAATGTATATTATCATCAATACGTTAGTTTAGCAATAGGTTAAAGGTGTAATTAGATAGTTTCTTTTCGATTTGGCCATTCTACCAGCGAGGGCGTCCATTTGGGATATTTTGGGAATTGTAGTTATTTGCGGCCATTTTGTAATGCACATCGCTAGCGTTGGAATTCTTCAAAACTACACTTCCTGAAGGGATCTATGGGGTTCAAGGTTCATAGTTCTGTATGAATTTCTTTAATAACGCTTATTATTCGGGATAATATAACACAAAAGCTAATGTTTTTGACAAATATTGAAAGGCTTTCAAGTGTCCCTTCCCTATTGTTAACATGAAGGAACATTAGATCTGACATTTTTTTCCAAACGGTTGCACTGTGGTGAAAATAAAAAAGTATTTTTACTGCTTTACATGCTGCTATGATGCCTGAATTTCCCCAAGGGGATCAATAAAGGAATATCTTATCTTATATCAGTTTATATCAGTTTTCTTTTGTAAATGTTTTTATTTTCACTTTTTCAAAACATACATAGAACAAGACATCACAATACAATAGATTTATGGTAATAATAATAGAGACACTAACAACAATAACACTAACAATAATGGGTCTCATTCCCGAAAAATGTTCAAAGATATATTCTGGAAGACTTATCTTGGAACCACTGAGACATAATCAATGACAAGTTCACTCTGAGTCCTGAACGTGCTGGTAATATGTCTTAAGTGGCTGAAAAGGTCGCACAAATTATATGGAGAATGGCATTCTGTCTTAAACTCGAAAGCGTGTTCCCGTTCAGGTCATTTGCATACAAAACACCGCCTCCAGAGCTCCTTATAAGGCAACTAGTGACGCAGCTGTGTGCAAATGGAATGGCAGAAGTGCTTTGCGAGTCTTGCGAGCCGCATGATTACGAAACCTAGCGTCAGTCAGTGCCAATCAGAGAGCGTCTCTGAGAAATGCGGCTAGGTTTTGTAATCACGCTTGCGTGCCATCAAAACTAGATTCGATTAATGTAAGGCATCATATACAGCTCGCGGTACACCTGCCGCAGCGTGCGCGCACACACACACACACGCGTGCAGTACTGTATATGAATGAATGAAATATAATATATATAGCCTACGGCGGGCGTAATGAATGAACGCAGTATGGCTTATTATTCCATAATTAAGCATATAGGCTACTGTTCATTCGTAGGCGCACACAAGACTTGTTATGGAATATTAATGCAGTCTATTTCCACCGATTAGCTTTAGTTCTTATTTATTTATCCACTGTCATTTCAGTGTTGGTGTATAGGCTATATAGTGTATTTCAATATAAGTTTAATTGATTAATGATATATTTGAAGGAATGCAGGTTTATAGCTATATCAACCCCCTCCAATGTACAGTAAATGACCAAGTATGGTTTTGTCAATATTCCATATACAGTTTTGCTTGTACAGTGTAAGTCTACCACCCATCCTACCCAACCTCCTCCAACAGTTTCTACGTCAAATGTACTCTCTTTTATGGACTCTTTTTGTATCAAAAACAGTACTGTATTTGCAAATCTGGTATGTCATAAATGTATAGATGTAGCAGTACTGTCTATCTGTGTCGTGTGTGTCATATATGTTATGATGAATTGAAAATGGGGGACCCTGATGTAAACAAGACGAAATTATTTCTCTGGTCTGCATCCCCTTATGTAATTGAGCTGTACTGTACTGTACCCATTCTGCAATCTGTTAATAAAGTTTTCAATCAATCAATCAATCAATCAATCAATCAAACAAAGGTCTGTCCCATTATATATACCAATCAATGGGATACATTGCATGTTGACCTGCATTCTTTCAAATGTATATAATTAATCATTAAAACAGATGTGTAACAAATAAGAAATACAAATTCCACAGAAGGCATTAAATAATTATTATTTTCAATCATTTCACAATAATTGCATAATTGTGTTTGAATATCTGAGTAATTAAAGTAATTATACATTTGTCCAAAATAGCTGGTTCAGATATGGTTAAGCAGCTGCCCTGTGATCAGATGAATCCATATTATTTATTTTTCCGACATCAAATGCGTAATTTCTTATCGTACAAATATTGTCATATTTATTTTAATTATGATTAAGTAATTAATTCCAAGGAGGCCTGTAGCGTTGACGTGAAGGAATCACTATGAGAACACAGTCTGTCAAGGTATAATGAAATTTTAAATTAGTCAATCAATCATTAGATTTGATCGTGGCTGAGAGCAGATTTAAGAGTGCTCCTCAGCACTCTTAAATCTGCTCTCAGCCACGATCAAATCTGATCTCAGGAAAATTTGGGGACTCCCACTCCCAGCCTTAATATGTCTTAAATGGGCCGAAATCTGGCAAAGACGAAATTTTTTGTCGTAACTTCGTTCAGAAATGAGACCCAATAACAACAGAAATTATAGTAAAAATAATAAAAACATAATATAAAGTATAAAAGTACATTATCAGACATGACAAACGACAAACAACAAAGACATGGCTCAAATATTTCATGTTGTACTGTATATACAGCAGAAGTGGCGGTTAGGGAGTCAACTCCTTGTCCACGATAGCACCCAGTGTACTGATAAACTGTGTGTGTGGCGTGTGTACGTTTATTTTGTATATGTGTGTTTTATATGTGTGCGTTTAGTATGGATGTGTGTTTTATGTGTGCATGTTTTATGTGTGAGTGCACGTGTTTCGTGTGTGTGTGTGTGTGTGTGTGTGTGTGTGTGTGTGTGTGTGTGTGTGTGTGTGTGTGTGTGTGTGTGTGTGTGTGTGTGTGTGTGTGTGTGTGTGTGTGTGTGTGTGTGTGTGTGTGTGTGTGTGTGTGTGTGTGTGTGTGCGAACAGGCATGTACTTCTAAGTACATTATGATACCCTCTGCAACGACCCATAGCATCTACACACAAGACATCAGTGATCTCTAGGGAGGCTAAGAGTAATGGGGAAATTCGGCGAGTACAGTGGTGGATAGCTCAGGTCCAATATGAGATAGATATGGGTCTCATATTTCATAAAAAGTGTCCAACTTGGAGTGCAGCATACATGTGATGTATTCACAAGGAATACAGTCCATAATAATGTTGTGCCATGACCTCTTTGATGGGACCTCGTCCTTGATCCAGAACAGAATGTTTTTCCTAGCAGCAAATGTCAACAAATTGAACAGTCTCCTATGTTTGAAATTGGCAATATGAATATCTGGGAGGCCTAGTAAGAGGCAGAGAGGATCCAGTTCGATGGGGGTCTGGAATATATCAGATAGTTCCTCTACGATGTCGAACCAATAGCTCTGGAGCTTTACACAGGACCAAAAGCAGTGGACGTGGTTTCCAATCTCTATCTTGCATTTAAAGCAGAGTGGGGATGCATTGGGATCCATTTTACTCTTAAGGGCAGGGGTAATATGAATGCGGTGTAAGATTCTAACTTGGATAGACTTGGTGCGGTTGCAAACAGAGATTTTTTTTGCGTAGGTCCATGCATCCTGCCAGTCCTCGTCCGTGATCTCTATGTCCAAGTCTTTTTCCCAGGACTGTTTAGTGACAAGGGAAGATAAAGATGAATTAAGGTTTAGAGTACTATAGAAGATAGATATTTGTTTTTTAGGAATCTGCAAGGAGAGGGCTTTCTCCACCTGCGAGGTGGAAATGTTAATTAACAGTGAGGTGTCCTTGGTGATAAACTGCCTAATTTGTAAGTATTTAAAAAAAATCCGTTTTCAATAGGCCATACCGCTGCTGCAGCTGTAGAAAGGACATTAGGGTCTGGCCAACAAACAAGTGGCCAAGATCAGTTATGCCCTACGTATGCCAGGTCTTGAAGCCGCCGCCAATTTGGTCTGGCTTAAAGTCAGGATTGCCTACGATCGGGGTAAGAGGAGAGGTCAGCTTAGCTCGGCCCTCCACCTTACGGACAGTCTTCCAGGCCTTGACAGAGCATAGTGTGATGGGGTTAGAGCATATTTTCCTAAAAGACTTAGGTCGCTTTCACACAGGGGCTGTTTGGTCCGGATTATCGGACCAGAATTCGATAGTCCGGTTTTTCGGGTTTGTGTGAATGCGCGTCGAACTCGGTCCGCGGACCAAGCAGGCGAACTCTGGTCCGCCTGAAAACGTGGGTCTCGGTTCGCTTCATCGGACCAAACACGAACCAAATATAGGAAGTGCTTAATTATTACCACTGCTCGCAGCATTCAATGCAAAACAAGCACAGTGCATCTATCTCTCTATCTATCTCTCTATCTATCTATCTATCTATCTATCTATCTATCTATCTATCTATCTATCTATCTATCTATCTATCTATCTATCTATCTATCTATCTATCTATCTATCTATCTATCTATCTATCTATCTATCTATCTATCTATCTATCTATCTATCTATCTATCTATCTATCTATCTATCTATCTATCTATCTATCTATCTATCTATCTATCTATCTATCTATCTATCTATCTATCTATCTATCTATCTATCTATCTATCTATCTATCTATCTATCTATCTATCTATCTATCTATCTATCTATCTATCTATCTATCTATCTATCTATCTATCTCTCTCTCTCTCTATCTATCTATCTATCTATCTATCTATCTATCTATCTATCTATCTATCTATCTATCTATCTATCTATCTATCTATCTATCTATCTATCTATCTATCTATCTATCTATCTATCTATCTATCTATATATCTATCTATCTATATATCTAACTGTGCATCTTGGGAAGAAGGAAGAAAAAACGCGGCTTATTATATTGTTATTATTATATATATATAACAACGTGGTGTACAAGTTGTTTAGCGAGAGGATGGTGGTAATCGGCTTCAATAGAACAACTCGCCTCCGCTGATCTGACCGCTGATCTGAGGGCTCGCAGTCCACACACAGACACACACACACACGCGCGCGCGCGCACACACGGGCTCGCAGCCACACACACATTTCCACTGTCCAATAGACGAGCGCCCTTTTCGACCGCGTGACATTGTTCAGATAGTTTGGTGCGCCTGACAGATTGCTATGTGAACGCAGGCGAACCAAATGAAGAATGCAACAATGTTGCAACTTCACCACCAGAACCGCACCGAGTCCACCAAAACTATATGTGAAAGCGACCTTAAAGTCTTTGATAAATAGTAGGTTCCACAGGGGGGACTTAGATTGCGAGGATTCAATGTCTAGCCAGATTGATAGTGGGTCTGCTCTGAACCAACCGACAAGTACCCTAAGGTGTGCTGCTAGTTGGTAATGTCTTATATTAGGTAGGTCTAGACCCCCATCTTCACCATCCATCTGTAATTTGGCATTTTCAGACGCGGTTTCTTCCCATTCCAAATGAATGAGCTTAGCCAGCCTTTTAGTACCTTGATAACCTTGTTTGTCAGCAGCACTGGAATCATTTGGAGAGGGTATAATAGTCTGGGGAGTACGTTCATTTTGACGAGGGCTATCCTACCCAGCCAAGAGATTGGTAAAGGGGCCCATCTAACTAAGTCTGCCCTTATGGTGTCTAAAAGGGGGGGAAAGTTGGCCTTAAACAATGTATCATAGGTGCGTGTCACAAATACTCCTAAGTAAACAAAGCCGGAGGGCGACCAGCGAAATAAGATAAGATATTCCTTTATTGATCCCCTTGGGGAAATTCAGGCATCATAGCAGCATGGGGGGGAGGGGGGGAGGGGTACAGGTAGTAAAACAACAGTATACAGGTAGTAAAAGACAACACAGGCAGTGTAAACAATTTGATCAATATGGTCAATATAATTTACTATCTGACTAGCTGAGGAATATTCACATTATTCACAGTGTCACATGAGGTGCAGTATGCAAGAGGTAGTGTTATAATAATTTACTATCTACTGAGTATACATTAATCAAAGTACCAGGGTAGTCTACTTTGTCCCCCTTGGGTTCCTATAAGTCCCAGGTCAATGTCTGGTAGCAGTCGCTGTCGCTGCCCCCTGTTGTGGGGCCTGGAGGCTGCTAGTCGCTGCCCACTGTTGTGGAGCCTGATGGCCGCTGGTATGAAGGACTGTCCGAGGCGGTTAGTTGAGTGTCGGGGGGGGATGAGTCTGTGGCTGAACGAGCTTCTCATCTTGACTAGCTCGTCGTAGAGGGGGTGGTAGGGGTTCTCCATGATGGCATCCAGCTTCCTTATCATCCCCCTCTCTACCATCACCTCAAGTCTAGGTAGCTCGACTCCCACCACGGAGCTAGCCTTCCTCACCAGCTTGTTGAGCTTGTTGGTGTCCCTTGAGTTGATGTAGCCTCCCCAGCATGCCACAGCATAGAAGAGGATGCTGGCCACAACAGACTGGTAAAAAGACTGCAGCAGTTTGTTGCACACATTGAAGGACCTGAGTCTCCTCAGGAAGAACAGCCTGCTCTGTCCCTTCCTGTAGAGGGCCTCTGTGTTGTCCGACCAGTCCAGTTTATTGTTCAGGTGTACCCCAAGGAACTTGTATGAGTCCACCATCTCCACATCCACCCCTCGGATGGAGATGGGAATCGGGGGGGGCCTCTTCTTGCCCCTCCGGAAGTCCACCACCAGCTCCTTGGTCTTACTGGTGTTGAGTTGGAGGTGGTTGCTGTCGCTCCACCCCACGAAGCTCTCCACCAGGGCTCTGTACTCCTCCTCATCATCGTCGGTGATGTAGCTTACGATGGAGGAGTCGTCTGAGAACTTCTGCAGGTGGCACCCGCTGGAGTTGCGGCAGAAGTCTGAGGTGTAGAGGGTGAAGAGGAAGGGTGACAGCACAGTTCCCTGGGGGGCGCCGGTGTTGCTCACCAGTACGTCAGACTGACTGTCCTTTAGTCTGACGTACTGTGGCCTCTCAGTGAGGTAGTCCTTGATCCAGGCCACCAAGCCGTGCTCCAGCTGCATCGCAGAGAGCTTCTCCGCTAGCAGTGACGGCTGGATGGTGTTGAAGGCGCTGGAGAAATCAAAGAACATGATCCTCACTGAGCTGCGCGGCTTCTCCAGGTGCGTGTACGCTCTGTGGAGCATGTAGATGATGGCATCCTCCACCCCGATGTTTGCCTGGTATGCAAAAAAAATGGGAAGGGCTCAGGCAGAATCGGGATGGATTTAAGTGTCCCAAGTGGCATTGCTTCGGATTTGGAAAAGTAAATGTTGTACCCCGAGAAGGTTCCAAATGTGGAAATCATGCGGGTTAGACATGGAATGGAAGAGTCAGGTTTAGATATAAAGATCAGTACGTCGTCCGCGTAAAGAGTGATTTTGTGCTCCCTCTCGCCCACCCTAATACCTGAGACCGCGGCTGACTGCCTAATGGCCTGAGCGAGTGGTTCTATGGCCAAGTCAAATAGTAAAGGGCTAAGAGGGTCCCCCTGGGGGTTCCCCCGTTGTAGAGGAAAGTTGTTAGACCTAAGCCTGTTAGTCAGAACCGCCGTCATCCGTGAGTTGTAAAGAACCTTGACCCAGTCAATAAAAGTGTTTCCTACACCAAATTCAGCGAGGGTTAGAAACAGATACGGCCATTCTACACGGTCGAATGCCTTCTCCGCATCGAGAGACAGAACCACCGCGGGGTGGTCTATCTCACGAGTAATTTGGATGATATTAAGGAGCCGTCTCATGTTTTCGGTAGAGTTCCTACCCTTAATAAAACCAGTCTGATCTTCGTTAATAATGAAAGGGAGCACTTTTTCTAGGCGCATTGGCCAGGATCTTGGAGAGAAATGTTTGGTCAGAATTAAGTAGGGCTATAGGCCTATAGGAGGCACACTTTTCAGGGCATTTACCCTTTTTAAGGAGAAGGCAAATATTAGCCTCCCGTAGGGACTGGGGTAATATCCCAACCTCAGAGGAATGATTAAGCATTGCCAGCAGGGGATCCAAGATAATATGACCGAATTCCTTATAGAATTCGCATCCGAAACCGTCCGGGCTATATTCATATTAAAATTGCATTTTTGTTTAGGATCAGCGATGGGCTTCTCAAAAGCCTTTTCAAACACTACAAGACGGATGGCCTGACACCACGTGAGAAGAAGAAACAGCCGCGGACCCACAAGCGTTTTTTGTCTCTGGCCGACATAAAATGGGTTGTGACTTTTCTGATCAACTATGCCGTCCTCCATGCGATAGTGTTGCCTGGCCGTCATGCTGGTCACAAGGATTACACTGCAAAGTTGACTTGACTTGATAGTATAGTTAGTAACCACAAGTATAGCATAGGGACATAGAAGAATTGTATTGTTGTGTACCGGTACAAAGCCCTGCAGACCTTCAGAGAGTCATCCACGCCTTCATTTCATCTACATTAGACTACTGCAACTCCCTCTATATAGGCATTAACCAGTCTTCCCTGTCCCGCTTACAACTGGTACAAAACGCTGCTGCCAGACTGTTGACCGGAACCCGCAAGAGAGACCACATCACCCCTGTCCTTGCCTCCCTTCATTGGCTCCCAATACGCTACAGGATAGATTTTAAGGTTCTCCTATTTGTTTTTAAAGCCCTTAATGGTCACACACCCTCCTACATCTCAGACCTCCTATCCCCCTATTCCAACACCAGGTCCCTCAGGTCAGCCGATCAGAGGCTCCTGACAGTCCGGAGGTCTAACCTCAAGCTCAGGGGGGGCCGTGCCTTTGCTATCGCAGCCCCTGAACTGTGGAACAGCATCCCCACCTCCATTAGGCTCGCCCCCTCGATAGATGCCTTCAAATCGAGGCTCAAAACCCACTTCTACCTACTAGCCTTTCCCGTTCACTGACTCATGCCCTGTTTTTCTATGGCTATGGTTAGACTAGTGTATTCCTGGCGTTTTTTTATACGTTTTTGACGACGTTTGATGTCCTATCTACACAGAAACGCGTTTTTTGGCGTTTTTTTGTGGATACGGCTGAAACGCAAAATTGTGTTTGCGTTTGGAGATACGCAAAAAAACTAGTCGACAAACAGCGTGTAGTCAGCACGCTAGCCGTTGTTGCGAAAACGCCCATGCGCAGTAGATACCATCTGCGTGCCCTCACCAACGTCCGGTGACGACGTTGTAGGGACCCGGAAGAGAACAGGATCCAGTCATATTTTTTCAGCACTGGATAACTCAACATGGACGATCAGGTAGCTCAGGTAGCTCAGGTGTTTATGCTTGTACAAACGCTATTCAGGATGTTGATGTCACAGCGCACTGCTATAACAGCACGCGCTATAGCAAGAGCTGATATAGAAAGACGTGCTAGAACAAGACGTGCTATAACAAGAACAAGACGTGCTATAGCAAGACGTGCTGATTTCAATCAATCAATCAATGCTATAGCAAGCCGCCGCGCTATCAGCCAGTTGGGAATGTTGCACACACACGAAAATCTCCGTCTCCGGGTTCAGCAATATCGGATCTACGAGGAGCGCCGGTTCTGGATGAAGCCGGGGAGAACGGGACTATGGTGGACGAATTTTGTCGACGGAATTACGCTTCCTGAGGAGTGGCATGAGAACTTTAGAATGTCGAGATTGTTTTTGATCGACCTCAGCGAGAGACTCCGTCCGCATTTGGAAGGAATCACAACCGCGATGCGGGCTCCCGTGGATGTGCTCACAAAGGTAGCTTGCACATTGTATTACCTGAGCGACGGTGGCAGACAAAGAAAAGTCGCAAATGCATTTGGAATATCTCGACCATCTGTTTCCATCATAGTCCGACAAGTCTGTGAGGCCATCACCACCTACCTGGGCACAGAGTACATCAGAATACCGAGAACAGAGGCTGAGGTGAAGCAGCATGTCGCCAGGTTCTATGAAGTACACAGAATGCCTCAATGTTTAGGTGCGATCGACTGCACACACATAGATATCAAAAGACCCCAAGGTGCTTCCACAGACTACGTCAACAGAAAGGGGAGACACTCGTTCAATGTACAAGCGCTGTGTGACTCTAACTACTGTTTTATGGATGTTGTAGTAATGTGGCCCGGCAGTGTACACGACGCTCGCATCTTTGCTAACTCGCCATTGTGTGCTGCCCTAACCGATGGGACAATCCCCCCCTGCCCTACAGAGCTGGTGCCGGGACAAGATCCTGTTTCTATCTTTATTCTGGGCGATCCGGCATATCCGCTGATGCCATATCTGATGAAGGAATACCCTGGTGGTGGCAATACCGTACAGGAACAGTATTACGGGCTACAGCTTTGCAAGGCGCGCATGGTGATTGAGTGTGCATTCGGACGTCTGAAGGCGCGCTTTGCGATGCTCCGGAGAGCTATGGACATAAACACATTGGACCTCCCTACTGTGATCTACGCTTGCTTTGTGCTGCACAATTACTGCGAAGTGCACAAAGAAGCTGTAAGCGACATGTCTGTCCATGCTGCTCGCGATTACGAGAGGGAGTTCCAGCCACCACCATGCAGAGCTACTAATGCAAGAACGGACAACAATGAGACGGAGGGAAAGCGTGTGAGGAGTGTGTTGACCTCTTTTTTTGATAGTGGGTAGTATTCATACTTGCTAGTAACGTGGACATTGTGTAGTCATCAAGGTTGAGTCCACTCCACAGATGTCTGTTGAAGTTTGAGGTTTTCTCTTCAATAGTTTGTTTTACATATGGAACATCTAGCAGTGTTCTTGCTGGAATATGATGTAGGTACAATCACTATGTGCTCAGAACAATAAACAATTTTTTTTACCAAGTACCCAACCTCTACTGTCTTTATATATGAATCTATAAATTAATCTATTATAAATGCTTGTCATAATGAATACATACTAGCAGTAAGCTGTACTTATTGTGTTGGAGAAAGGTGTGGCAGAATAAAATGCATTATGGAATATGATATGACTATATGAATAAGTACATGCTCTAAGCATCTATATATAATCGATATATAAACACACCATCTTTAGATAATAAAGTACCCAACCTCTACGGTCTTTATATATGAATCTATAAATTAATCTATTATAAATGCTTGTCATAATGAATACATACTAGCAGTAAGCTGTACTTATTGTGTTGGAGAAAGGTGTGGCAGAATAAAATGCATTATGGAATATGATATGACTATATGAATAAGTACATGCTCTAAGCATCTATATATAAACACACCATCTTTAGATAATAAAGTACCCAACCTCTACGGTCTTTATATATGAATCTATAAATTAATCTATTATAAATGCTTGTCATAATGAATACATACTAGCAGTAAGCTGTACTTATTGTGTTGGAGAAAGGTGTGGCAGAATAAAATGCATTATGGAATATGATATGACTATATGAATAAGTACATGCTCTAAGCATCTATATATAATCGATATATAAACACACCATCTTTAGATAATAAAGTACCCAACCTCTACGGTCTTTATATATGAATCTATAAATTAATCTATTATAAATGCTTTGCAGACACCTCAAAAGAATGCATCCTGCACTATGCATCCTGACTATTCAAATCGTATAGTCACACTGCTTACTTGACTTGAAAAGTGGCCATTTTCTTTTACTTGAACTTGAGACATTGACTGCATATTGCCACACAATACTGTCTGGCTTTGCAGACACCTATTTACACCTCAAAAGAATGCATGCCCACACTAATATAAATATAAAAGGATTGCATTCACTATGCATCCTGACTATTCAAATCGTATAGTCACACTGCTTACTTGACTTGAAAAGTGGCCATTTTCTTTTACTTGAACTTGAGACATTGACTGCATATTGCCACACAATACTGTCTGGCTTTGCAGACACCTATTTACACCTCAAAAGAATGCATGCCCACACTAATATAAATATAAAAGGATTGCATTCACTATGCATCCTGACTATTCAAATCGTATAGTCACACTGCTTACTTGACTTGAAAAGTGGCCATTTTCTTTTACTTGAACTTGAGACATTGACTGCATATTGCCACACAATACTGTCTGGCTTTGCAGACACCTATTTACACCTCAAAAGAATGCATGCCCACACCAATATAAATATAAAAGGATTGCATTCACTATGCATCCTGACTATTCAAAAAGGGGGTCTGGACATGGTTGCAGCCATTTTGTTTTATTATTAATTTACCTTTGGAACATCACACAACTCAAGTAATAAAAAAAAAAACACACATTCTTTTTGCTCTCCTCTTCCTCAGGATGCTGCACATAACACCCAAAATGTTACAGGTTTTCGTAGTGCACATCATCATCCTCATCATCATCACGAGCCGGTTCTCTGCTGTGCTGGCCACGTGTTGGCGCAAGCAACGACCTTCTTGTCACGAACAGGCCAGAGGGCTGGCGAGGTCTGTGGGTTGACACCAAGGGTGAGCGTGGCTCGGCCGGCTGGTGGCCGTAGTAGGGGGATGGTGGTCTGTGGATTGGCACCAAGGGTGAGTGTGGTTCCATGGGCTGGTGGCCATAGTAGGGGGCGGGTGGAACCGTGGCACCTGCACGCTGCATGAATTGTGCAAAGATGGCGGAGACTGTGGTGAAAGAGGCAACAAGAGCCTCCGAGGCCTCTATGTCCTTCTGTCTGTGTCCTTCTGCCACTCTGTCCCTCTCCATGTCCCTCTCTATGTCCTTCTGTCTGTGTCCTTCTGCCACTCTGTCCCTCTCTATGTCCCTCTCTATGTCCCTCTCTCTGTCCTCTCTGACCAAAAGGTCCCTATCCAGGGCTTGTTGCTTTCTCCAGGCCATGTCATCACGCTGTAAGGACAGCGACTGGTCAATGGCGGACAGCTTTCTCTTCAGTTTGTCTCTTCTGTGGTTAGCTAAGGTAGCGGTCAGTAAATGACGTCGCTCCGTCAACAATGCAACCTCAGGAGAGGAGACTCCATTGCTCTCCTCATGTTCCTGTGTTGCTGTTGCCATGGATTCGTCCAGGCTGTCGTCAAGGAGGCCCATGTCAGTGTTGATGGACTGCACACCGCGAGGTAGCTGGTCCGTTGCTGGACATCCTGCCCAAATGGCTTGGCAGCACTCATAATGGACTTCGACGACACGCCCACAGCCACTTCGCCTCCCACGGTCAGCGGCCGTCCTGTACTTGCCCCGAATGCTCTTTATCTTGGTGGCCACTTTATCTGTGAAAACAAATCACCAGAAAAAAAAAGTTTACATTCATGGTTATGTGAGGAACCAATAAACAGCTATTTTGTATCATAAACAGTACAGTATACTGTATTGCTGTATTGTTGTACCCATTCTGCAATCATAATAACATTTGATCAACCAATCAAACAGCACAGAGAGAGCAATTTTTCAATTCATCATAACATATATGACATACATGACATACAGATAGACAGTACTGCTACATCTATACATTTATGACATATCAGATTTGCAAATACAGTACTGTTTGTGATACAAAAGTGTCCAGAAAAGGAGTGTATATACATTTGGCGTAGAAACTGTACATTGGAGGAGGTTGGATGGGTGGGGTGGGTAGGGGACACACACACATTTTACACTGTACATTGGAATTGGAAAGGTAATAATATTCATATTGTGAGCTGATCACAGAAGGTGCCAATTAAAACGATTTACCCACATAATCCATCTACAACATACCTTTTGTGATATCTTGAGGGGGGTGTGGAAACTGTCTCCCACTCGCTGTAGCCTCTTCTGCAGACGGGATCGAATCGCAAAACCTTTTGCACAGATCTGCATACTTTGTAGTCACGGACTCCCAATCAACACTCTCTCAACATCTGTGCAGGTAAACTACTAACCACCCGCGCATGCTCAGAGCCGAATTTGACACGCGATCCGCTGCGGTCTGACCACGCCTCGTTCAGACAAAACGTTCAAGTTCTGATTGGTTGAAATTGCCTTCATGTTTGCCACCTACTGCCACCTACTGCTTTGGCAGTGTACTACATCACAGTATGCTCGGGTGACAAAAACGAAAAAAAAACGAAAATGTGACTCGAGGCGCATGACGTCGCGGCGATACGCGGCGATACGTAGAAGAAAACAATACGAAGATGATACGAAAGGTGTAACCTCAGCCTATGTGTTTGCCTGTGTGCCCTCCCATAAAAACGGAGTGTGATTGTTGTCTATATGTATCTTGTGTATCTACCCTCTGTACAGCACTTTGGTTGACACGCGTCATGTGAAATGTGCTTTATAAATAAATTTGATTGATTGATTGATTGATGTACATTATATTTTTATTATTATTACTATTACTATTGTTTTATTGCACAATCGTAGCGGGCATGGCCAACCGCATTTCACTGTATGCCCTGGTATGTATGTGATCAATAAACAAAATGTCACTTTAAACAAAATGGAAAGGTCACTTTAAAGGAAAGAACCGATGTGGTTCTTGTATAGTATAGTTAACTTTAGATTATAGTAAGTATAGCATAATGACAGAGTTGAAACTGTATATTGTATTAGCATGTTTATTTTTATCATGCACATATTATGACTTCTTATTACCTGTTTTTTATGTCTATTTTATTATTAGTATTATTGCACAATCGATGCGGGCATGACCACCCGCATTTCACTGTATGCCCTGGTATGTATGTGACGAATAAACCTCTTGAATTGATTTGATATCTCTGTCTGCTTATTTGTCATAACATGATACTATTTCTATGACATACTATTATCATACTGCTACTACTATTATTATTACTACTACAATACAAAGTGTTTGATTTTGTATACATTTTAAGGCTCACAGGAGCTTAGGACAATAACATGACAGCATGCCTGTCACAGCACTTAATTATGTTAATACTATTCAGGGGAGAGGTGTGGCTGGGAGGTATTGTTTATGCCCAGCAGAAACTCTGTGTAGGTGTTAAAATGTGGGCTCACCTTTGAGAGCACTTTTCCCTGCTTCAGTCTCTGAGAAAAAAATACTGCTTACAAGATTTAAAATGAGCACATCATAATAATAAAATTCTCAGATTTCAAAGTATGACACATCATTTGAAAGCTTACATTATGTACTTTCACAATCTGGAACAATCTGGAAAATGAAAATGGAGACATGTGGGCACAATCGCTGGACTGGGTCACTTATCATACATCATCATTATTTTGTAAAACATTTATGTAAATATATTTTTTTTTAAATTGCCGGTGGCAGGGAGGGTGACGCACAAATCGCCATAATCAGTCAGCCACCCCTGGGGTTGAAAGAGAGACATGGAGTAGGGTGACCATATTGTGATTTCCAAAAAATAGGACACTCTGCCTCCAGCCAGATACTTAAAGTTTACTCAAAGATGCCTTTTAATATATTTAAAGTATGCCTCCTCTGTATGGATAGACAATTATTATTTATATTTATTTTATATAACATAATATATATCTATAACCAAAGTTACTCAACATGCTTTATTATGCCTAAAGTAATCTCTCTGACAAATCTCAATGGTACAAAAATTACTTTAAAATCAACCTATAAAATAATAGCTCTTTTCAAGTCTTACTGGACAAAATAAATAACCAAAATAAGTAAGGGATAATGTATAGCTACGAGGTCATTGTCGCAAAATAATTGACCGACAGGTAGTTTAAAATACCGAGCCGCCTCGGCGAGGTGTTTTAAACGTCAGTGAAGGTCAATTATTTTGCGATGATGACCGAGTAAAGCTATACATTATCCCGCTTATTACATGGCTAACTTACTAACAATATACCTAATTCATTTGACAAATCGCAGTTGTTCTGTGGCTCTGTCAGCCCAAATAAAGTAATTATTATTATCGCGGGCAGCCCGGCAGGTGTGTCTGATTGGCTGCACTGAAACAGTGTTTGTCAGTGGGCTTGATTGCGAACAGCGGTCATTATTGTCTGATAACTGACCTCTGACGCGCGCTATTGACCAATCACAAGCAAGCATTTCGGGGAATGTGAAAACGCCATGTAATAATATGAATTAATGTTCTAAATAATACATCTTCTGTATTATAAAATGCAGCTTTAAAAAATATATCTTTGTATCTTTTCAATGTAATGTAAATTATAAAACAGTAACCTCACAAAGATAATAATTTAAAAGTGTAGATAGCCGTTTCGGATTTGTCACATTTGCATAACTTGCAATTAGTCTACAAAACGAATTTATTACAGACATAATCCTTGATTGTATCATAAACATCTTATGTCTTCATAAATCAAACAAAGAGAGAGAGAGAGAGAGAGAGAGAGAGAGAGAGAGAGAGAGAGAGAGAGAGAGAGAGAGAGAGAGAGAGCGAGAGAAAGAGAGAGAGAGAGAGAGAGAGAGAGAGAGCGAGAGAGAGGGAGAGAGAGAGAGAGAGAGAGAGAGAGAGAGAGAGAGAGAGAGAGAGAGAGAGAGAGAGAGAGAGAGAGAGGAGAAAGTGAGTGACACATACTGTAGAGAGAGGGATAAGAGAAAGGGAGAAGATACCACATTCAGGTAACACATTCATGCAGAGGGATAAAAATAAAACCACACACACACACACATAAACACCTAAAGCTAAAGGTGTGAGACAGGCAGGCTGACAAACAGATAGGTAGGCAGGCTTGCTGGCAAACAGACAGGTACTGTAGGCACTAGGCAGGCAGGCTGGCAGACAGGCAAGCTGGCTGGCAAACAGACAGACAGAGGGACAGGTGGGTGGCTGCATTGTATTGTGGCTGTTATTAGCTATCAGTGTTGGTGTGGCTTAGTGGGTCACAGTAGAGAGTCAGACTAATACTCTGTAATCTCAGTGTTAACCACAGATCATGTCATATCAATCGTATGCAAATCAATTGCATGCTACAGGCACACTGAGTGCACACACACAGACACAAATATACACACACATACACACACACGCATGTGGTAACACACACCAACACTTGTATGTATGCACCCAGATCTGCATATAAAATATGTACAGCACACACAAGTATGCTAAAAAATAATGAACAAATTCACTCACGCACACACACGTACACAAAACAAGCTGTTGTCATGGTATTCCCAGGGGCACGCCCTGTAATCCTCACAGATAACGTCATTCAGCACTGTACTAAAACCACATAATTATATCAGTGAAAATGACATTATTAGACCTCCAGTAAAACCAGTCCAGATAGGGCTAAACACACACCATGAGGACCAAACCAGTCTTTTTGACTTGTGGGTTCCAAGTCATTATTGTCTTGATCAGTGGTGCAGTCGTAATATGGGAACTGGTAACACGCCACGCACACGCGCCGGACCGCCGGTACGTGCATGCGCACAGAACAGATTTTTTTTTTTTAAATAGCGAAGCTGAAAAAGGTAGCAGGAACATTAGAACAGAGAACATTAGAACATATACAATTAGTCAACTGAATGCTTTGTATCTTGTTTGCTAATTCAGGTTAAAGACAGACGATTTAACCAGCATATTAAGAGAGCAAGACTGTCTATCTGGTGTATGTTATGATGAATTGAAAATGGGGGACCCTGATGTAAACAAGACGAAAGTCTTGGTCTGCATCCCCTTAACAATTGTATGCATGTATTGAGCTGTACTGTACTGTACCCGGGCGTTGGAGGTCGTGCAGGTATAGCGAAACTAAGTTTGCTTTGGATAAGCTGATTCTGAAGCTGCAACTTTCTTCTCTTGGGGAGCGGCGGTGGCATCGTTGGTTCAGGTTGCGTTGCAGGTAGGAACATGATACTGTTGTCAAATGATCTGTTTATATCGGTTTGTATTTGCGGGCGGGGGCGTGGTTGAAGACGCGCTTTTGTTATGGGTGGCCGGGTGTACTCAAATTATCTGTTTATATCTGTTTGTATTTGCGGGCGGGGGCGTGGTTGAAGACGCGCTTTTGTTATGGGTGGCCGGGTGTACTCAAATGATCTGTTTATATCTGTTTGTATTTGCGGGCGGGGGCGTGGTTAAAGACGCGCTTTTGTTATGGGTGGCCACTGGCCGGGTACTTAGCGCACAACGAATGGATGGAGCGCATCTTTGTGCGCGCATACTTCTGCCTCAGTGATCATCTAGTAACACGCCGTGTAACCGCGTGTGACCACGACTGCACCACTGGTCTTGATACACAAATTGAATCAGAATCGTTTACTGTTACTGGAGTTATCTTCTGCAGATTCACTCGGAAGGCTCCTGGTTCGATACCCGCTCATACTGGGCAGCGTGTTGAAGTGTCCTTGAGCAAGACACTTAACCCCTAATTGCTCCCGATTAGCAGGTTGGCACCTTGCATGGTTGCCTCCGTCGTCGGTGTGTGAATGTGTGAGTGAATGGGTGAATGTGAATAACAAAATTGCAAATCGCTTTGGATAAAGGCTGTTATATAAATGCACCATTTACCATTACACTTCCTTGGTATCCTTTCATCCTTTCACATGTATAGTTCAAGTTTCAAGTGTCTTTATTAGTTGTCATAAAAAAATACAGAATACTTTTCTATGAAATGCTTTTTTTCTGTTATGAGCTCCTGGGAGTGTGCTAGATAAAAATAGATAAAAAGTATAAAATAGAAAGTCAAAAGTACGTAAGCAAAAAGTGTTCAGTCAATATACATATGTACAATATACAATACAGAGTAAAAAAGAGTAACAGTGAGTTACAGTACAATACAATACAGTACAATGCAGAAATGGGATGAGGTACAACTTAGGTAAGGTGCAATGAGATATGAATTGTAGTGCACATCTCTTTACCAATACATTCCCCCTCCTTTTTCCTCCGATTTTCTCCCATCCCAATGTTAGTCGTTATGCCAATTCCCAATCCCCTTCCTGGTCGCTGCGCACTTACCCCCCACAGTCGGTCTGGGAGAGTGGAGGCTATCACATGCTTCCTCCGACACACGTCTAGCCAATCAACCGCTTCTTTTCACCTGGCAGCGCGGACTCTCACTGAGAGGGTGTAACGTGTGGAAGGATCACACTACCCCCCTTAGATCCTATCCGCGCTGAGCAGGCGCCTCGACCGAACTGTAGGAGTCGCTGTTTACAATGACCCGGACCCACCCCGCCAGCTTTCCCACCCTCTAATACTGCCAATTGTATTAGTGTGAACGGCCAGCCAAGCTGGTGACAACGCCGGGAGCTGGATTCGAACAGGCGAATCCAGCGTCTCCGGCGTTGGTGACGAACGCAATCTCCGCTACGCCACCTGACCGCCCTAGGGTTTGTATTAGCATACTGGATAACTTCTTTGAAAAACATTTTACAAAGGAAATAATATAATCCAAAACATCAACAGGGTATGACAGTCAATATTTACACATTAAACATGACCCTTGCAAATCCCTTCAATTTTAATTTGGAACAGGTTTCCTCATAGTGTCTGCTACCCTGTCGTCCGTTGGACAGTAAACCAGTGTCATTCTTTCTTCTTTGATGACAGATCTGATAAGATGATATTTTCTATATTGACATGATTACATCTATGTTGACACACTGGGTTCCTACCAATCACAATGGTTCCCTGGTTGCCCTCATAAACAACAGCCTTCATATATACACAGTGTCCATCATTTTTAAATGATGTTGACAAAACACCCCTCATCTTCAAAAACCACCATATTTGGTATAGAGGATACATTCCAATTACCTATTAAATATTAAGCAATATACTCATAATCTTATCTCCATCACTTCTAGCAGTTGTTCTGGATAAATACACTCCTGTATGGTCATCATAGCTAGAGCCATATATTCGGCTTCACAAGTTGATAGTGCCACTGTGGGCCGCTTCTTTGTTTTCCACGAAACCAGTGAGCTGTCTGTGTTCAAACTCACACAATATCCTGTGGTACTCCTTCTACATGTGTCTGCATCACTGTGGGCTTTAAGTCCTAGACCCTTGCTGCTCTTTCTGAAACACAGTTGTTTATCTGCTGTACCTTTAAGATAATAACGTCTCTTGTAGTGATGAGAAAGGCCTGTATAGTGGATGGTTCTTTTGGACCTTAGTCCTGGCTACTCTACTCCTCGCTACTCTGCGTTGTCCTGAGCCTTGTAGGCTTTCTGGTCTCCTGGTTCAGATGTGATGCGCGGCGGAGAGTTTAAAGGAACCCAGCCGACAAGTCGCTCGAGGGTATAATACCTAGGAGGCGTTTTATTGACTCAAAATGCACACTAATTCTATATATGGATCCTCTGGAGTTCACTATGACAAGATACTCCTTCGGATTCCGATAAAAGAACAAATTGTCGAATTATTTCTAGCGTAGAGACAGTCTAATTCAGTCAGGAATATTCTTGAAGCTGGAACAGGGCTGGAGGCGGTTGGTGTGTGATCTTGTCTCGTTGTCCGTTCTGTTGTCTCCTTTCCTGTAGAGGGATTTTAAAACCTAACAAGACACACCTCTTGGACGTCACAGAGGTGACGTCGACTACAGTTTCTCCAATCATAGTTATCGGCGGCCATTTTAGTATTTTAAAGGGGCCGTCTGCCACTTTGTTTAGCACACATTGTGATAGATTTGTTTTAATCCATTTTAACACTTTAGACCCAGTTAGTTTGATTTAACATTTAGATATTGTTTTGTATCTTTTAAAGACACACAACCTGGTTCTTTTCTTAATCTCTGTAGCGTAAATATAACTGGAATAATATAATTTGAGCATTTTACAATCATTGTCTTAACTGTGCATCATTCCAAAATATGATCTAATTTATCAGACCCTTGCCTGTACCATTCTAAGCACAATACCAGAGTTAGTTTCAACTTAAAAGTAGAGTTTTCTCAGAATTCAGTGTTACCATGTACTAGGAAACAGCAGTTTGGTATCCCTATATTTGTCTATTAAATTGCTAAATTATGACATTGTTGTCGTGTGCACTTTCACCCTTGATTGGACTTTCCTATTTTGTATTTACTGAACTAAGTGGGAGGATCTTAGCATAATCAGATAGTCTGTTCCCAGCTGTCTAAGGCAGCCACAGGCTAAGGCCTGTGCTCCCTTTGATCCTTTAGAAACTATTTTAAGTCATATATATTCTACTGTCACAGCTGCCAGGAGACAGTTGACATAGCTTCCTATCAATAGACCCCATCTATCTCACCCCCGTCTTTAGACTGTCGAGGTAAAATAGCATGTGAATGTTATCTCCTGAGGCACAACTATAAATACAGTGCACTTAAGCCCCCCTTTTTGTTGTGCTTCCTGCCCCCTGTGGTTCCCAGCGCCCCTGTGACTAAATTGGCCATCTGGCAACCCCCCATGGCTGGTTTCCAGCACACAGGGACTAGTTCCAATATGTTATAAGATTAATTGAGTACGATTTTACGACAATAACAAAAGACATGTTTGGCTGTAATCCAAATGCTCCTCTGTGGGGTCAGCAAAATGCTGTGACAGTCTACTCACTACAAACCATCGGTCAGGGCGGGTACACATTGTTAAATAAATGAGGCTACCCACAGCTTCTCTGTACATTTTTACATCTGTCAGTTTCTGAGCATCCTCCTGGTAGTCTAGTTTTTGATCACATGGTGTTTCCCTTGATCTACATTCTTACATGTCTAAACGTTTCAGGGTCTTTCCCACATAGTTACATCATTGAGAACAGTTTCAGGGTCTTTCCCACATAGTTACATCATTGAGAACATGGTAAGTCATCCACCCCTGAACTTAAACATGGGATTAAACATAGGATCCATTTCAGTATTTAGACATGGACTTTTAATCAGGTATTTAAACCTGGGCCCTCATTCATCAACGTGGCGTAGAAAATGTTCTATTTCCACACGTAAGCACAGAATGTAGAATCAGTGCACGCACAGAAGAAACGGGATTCACCACACGTGCGTACGCAGGTTCTACGCACACCTGTCATGATGAATATGACTTTGATCCTACGTTTGAGCTCGTGCACTGTTTTAAGTATTTGCATGCCAGAACCGCCCCGATTAACCATATACGGTAATGGAATACCCCCATGAAATGTGGAAAAATGGACTAAGCCGAGGGAAGCGTGTTATGAGACAGGCTGACAGACGTGTACACTTACGGTGATGTCGGATATGATATCTATTAACCATTGCTGCCTGGGCAGCGCAAACACTAATAAAGACCGTGCTGGAATATGACTGCCTTTTCCCGTGTTGTTTGATTAATACCCAGGGATTAAAGTTCTCCTCAATTTTATTCCAAATCGCGATGGATCTTCCGTCAATTTTCTACCTGCTGCATATGATTTCTAGAGGCATACTACAATCTATTTTGATGTCAGTATTGGGTAGCCTATATAAACAATAATACGAGAGCATATACAAGAACAATGAATCTCACTGCATGTATGATGTAGCCTGCCTTTCAATACATGACCTTGAATTCCATCATGTTTGTGTGCGGGACTCACAAGGCTTTTGTCACAATGGGTGGTACCGGTACAGTAATAACAGTCTACACAATATCACGATGGACCATGCCATAGCCTATGTTCTATTATGACATGATCTGTGAGACAAATGTTCTAGAATGTTTGATTAAGATATCATACTCTGACAGCATGCCTATTATCAACAAAAACGCGAACTTGAATCCCATCATCATATTTACATAGTCCGTCCACTATCTGGTGTCATTGCAATGCGTTTTTTATTCTTTCTTATACAGTAAAAAGGGGGAAGAACACTATATCGTGGGTGTTCATATGACTTGTATTCTGCTTACAGCTTCGAATTTCCACTTGTTTCGTTTAACGTAAAGCCTTTTAAATATAATCAAAACGTTCCCGTGTTTCTGCGGTCTGTGCGCAAAATAATAACGAGTTGAGCTACGCGGAGCGCAGTCAGTCAGTACACCCCGTATATTCCGATAACGCTATATAAACCATGCTGCATTCATTCTGAGAGAAATATCTATTATTCCAAATGCTATTTATAGGGTTTTGACCATAATTACACTACTGTTGCTATTTTACAATGAACTATAATGAATTACGGTTCATACAGAACATACCAGTGTTGAAACTAATGCACAGAAGCTCATTTCCTTGTTGTAATAATATATTCTACCACTGGGCGTCAGCTAAGTGTGCTCCGAGCTGTGCGTACACATAAGCACGAAGTCAAGTTCAAGTTGAAATTGATGAATCCCACTCTTTGCTTAGAAATGGTCGTACGCACAGGTTAAGCACATATCTGTGCGTAAGACACGTTGATGAATGAGGGCCCTGGATTCTACTCCTCCTGTATTTAAACCTAGAGTATCATCCTCCTGCATCTAAGCAGTGTAGCCACCCTCCTTCAGTATTTAAACATGGAGTACCCTCCTTCAGCATTTAAGCAATTAGTCACCCTCCTTCAGTATTTAAACATGGAGTACCCTCCTTCAGCATTTAAGCAATTTTCTACGAACCATACTTTGTATTTGTCGTGGCCTTCAATACCCTCCTGGATTGAATACACCAATTTCCCTCCCACTGTCTGTCTGCCCTCTGGTAACTTGGTTGAATACACCCATTTCCCTCCCACTGTCTGTCTGCCCTCTTCGGGGGACAATGTGACCTTTTTAAAGGTTGGGGTTACCCCACTGACTACCCTGTAGCAGTAATCAACGGGGGTATAAGTGTACTGTCCTCCTCGTCACTCCCTTTCCGGGCATAGTCTGTCAGATACTTTGGGGGTTTGTGTTCCCTTGAGGGATACCTCCCACTGCTTGGGGTACTTGACGTCACCCTCGGGTGCTCCTCGTCATCGCCCTCTGGGGGTGGCTGACTGCCTGCCTGCACGACCGTACTAAGTACACTGGGCTGATGTGTCTCTGTTTCTACACACCTTACTCTGGAGTCCAGCTCTGGCTCCTCTGTCTGTGTCTCGCTCTCACATGTTGCCTTTGTGACAAACTTGACTAGCATGTGTTTCTGCACTCTCCCTTTACCGGGATGATAAACTAGGAAAGAGAGGCTTCCCTTGTCGTGTCCTACAAAAAGTCCTTTTACACGTCTGGACTCGGGCTTTCCCCTGTCCTGCAGGTACGCATAACACATTGATCCAAATCGGTGCATTCTGGCTAGATTACACTTCTTTCCTGTCAGTGCTGTATACGGGGTGGTGCCCGAGTGCTTATTAAAGCAACTGTTTCTGGTGTAAGCGGCTTCTTGCACCGCATAATGCCATAGGCTCTTAGGTAAGTTACTATCTACTAGCTTACACCTAGCCATTTTGAAAAGGGTGCGCCATTCCCTCTCTGCCACTCTGTTCTGGTGTGGGGGATATGGACGTGACGTCTCGTGTCTTATCTTGTACCTTCTCAACAGTGATTGGAACTCTCTGTTTGTAAACTCGGTTTAGTTGTCGGACCTCAAGCATCCTACGTTACCATAAGGGGCTACGTCTGCCAGGAATTTCTCCGTGGCCTGGAGTGTGTCACTCTTTGCTTTGAGAAAGTAAACAAACGCTGCCCTTGTGCATACATCTGTAAAAGACTGTACATATCTAAAGCCTCCTATGGACTCGTTGCTTACTGGGCCGGCTAGGTCCGTGTCAACTAATGCAAGTGGTACCCTTACTTTTTTTGTGGGATTTCTGTATCTCGGTTGAGTAAACTTCCCCGTTTTGCACACTGCACAATCTTTGTCAGGTCTACGCTTTTCACCTTCAATGTGCATGCCTTCTGTCACTGCTTGCAGTTTCAGTAAATCCTCGTAATTACAATGACCCATAATCTCGTGCCATGTCTGAATATCGTGACTGGCCGTCCCGCTACACACATCATCATTATCATTACACTTGTCGTTGTCATTACACTCCGTTTGCAGATAATATATTCTCTGGTATATCTTTATGTCAAACCGTGTACCGTCAGGTTCTACAAGAAAATGTTTACCTTTATCGAAGAATACCTTGGCACCGCTTGCAGTAGCAGCTATTACAGAGAATAGTCCTTGTGGGAACGATGGTACGTAGAGAGCGTTCTTTAACATCACCGTACGCCGGCGCCCCCTACTGTCTGTGAGGCATACCTGTGCGTCTCCTCTCTCTTGCGCCAATCCGTAGGTGCGTCTCCCATCTGCCAGCTCCATGCTGTGCCTCTCCGGGTGGAAAGTGTCATCAAAGTTCTTGAACCGACTCCTGTCCTTGATGACATGGGACGACGCACCTGTGTCCACGATCAGTCCCCTCCTCTGGGCCCGCTGCAGCTGGGCCGAACCGGCGATGCACGCCGTCCGTGCCCCGAAAGCGCAGTCTTCTTGTCCCGTTATTCTCCGGGCGTCGTCTCGATCCGTCTCACGTCGCCACCATTGTGTCCGCTGCCGTCACCCTGTCCACAGCCGTCATCTTGTCCGTAGCCGCCATCTTGTCCGTAGCCGCCATTTTGTCCGTGGCCGCCGTCTCGTCCATGGCCGTCATCTTGTCATGCGTGTATGCGCGCTCTGGTCGTGTTTCTTCATGCACGCTCTGTCTGTGTGCCCCGTGGATTTGCAGAAGCTACACCAGACAGTCTTTGTGCAGTCGCTTCTCCGATGGTTTTTCCCTCTGCATTGCCAACACGCCAGTTCCGCCGTCGTCCTGGTCCTCTCCCTTGGCGTCGCTTAGCACCCTCTCTCCCGCCTCCGCGGCGGCTGGGTGGGTATGTTCTGAGGCCTCGAAGTTTCTTAACTTGGACTTGAACTGTCCCAGCGTCATGTCCGTTGAACCGTGTGTTACCAGGAGTGTGAACGGTTTGTACAGCTCTGTTAGTCCTCTCATCATCATCGCCATCATTAGCCCATCGCTTGGTGCTTCTCCGGCACTCCTCAATGGCTTCGTGATCTGCTCTGCTCTGTTGACGTATTCGGTCACAGTCTCGGTGTGCCCCTTCCTCAGGGCCGTTAGTGCTATGTAGAGGGCCACGACTCTGGGTCTTCCTTGCCCGATGTAATGCTCTCTCAACACCTCCAGGCTTTCTCGGCCTTTGTCTTTAGTGTCGCGGAATATCAGCCCCAAGCTGGTGTCGTCGAGCAGTGTCGCTAACTCACAGTACACGTCTGCGTTACGCTGGTCGTCCAGAGCTTGCTCTTCCACCGTCAGGTCTCCCGTGGGGGCTGCCAGGATGGTCTCCTTCAGTCCCGCACCGTGCATGCAGCATTGCATGCGCTCTTCCCAGAGCTCGTAGTCCTCTGCTTTTCCATTGAATGAGGGCCATTTGCCCCTTCCCTTGTTTTCCATCCTCTTCATTGGTGAGAAGCGTAGCTTTAGCTCTTGTTGGCCTAGCGTCTAGCCACACGGTGCTCCCGGCGCTAACCTAGCCTATACTTTAGCTAAGCTTGCTACCCTTATTATTTCGCCCCGGCGTTATCTCGGCCCATAACCTGTTGACAGAATCCGGCTATAGGGCGACAATAATGTGGTCAAGAGGCATGGTTTCTGTCTTTAGCCTTTAACTGGCGTGGTTTATTTATCCACATGGCAGAGCAGCAGTTCTATAGTTCTCCTCTCACTGAGAGGCTGGGGGGAAAGAGAAAGAGTGGGAGGAGACATCTATATTTATACTCGCCACCTGGTGGTGTTCCTGAGTGGCTCTGCCTAGAGCGCCCTTAGTGGAAACAGTTATATATGCAGTTAGACAGTTACTAACAATCCTACACAGAGCCTCTGACTTCAACATATTTATTCAATATTTCACAGTGTAGGATTAAGTAGTTAGTAGTGTTTACAAATATAAATATATGGAGGTGACAATGGGTCACAGCCGCAGTTAAAGTGACTTTAGCATTCACAGTTCGGGGGAAGGGTGACAGTGAGGTCACAGCAGCAATCAGAGTGTCTGCCTTCACAGACAGACACAAAGAAGAAATGGGGGCGGGGGGGTCACCGTTTGAGACTCTGTAATGTCGTTTCAGACTCAGTAATGTGGGGGAGGGGGGGACTTGCTGAGGGAGCTGTTCACAAGCCTGATGGCCTGTGGGTAGAAACTGTGTGTCAGTCTCGTAGTCCTGGATTTCAGACTCCTGTAGCGCCTGTCTGATGGAGTCTGTGCTGGGGTTATGTACTGTCCTTAATGATATTGTGTGCTTGGTGTCACCCTGGTAGAGTAAAATGTCCTTATTATAGCCAACTCGCACATTGGATCGGGCCAAATCTTCTCTTTCCAATGGCAGAGTTCAATTTGGATTTAGTATCACCAGGGGTGCAGCAAGAACCGTGAATGAAATCTACTGTAAGTACAGTTATTTCTTTATAATGGAAACTGCTCTGCCATTTTGAATCGATTTGCAACACGGATTTTTGCTAAACGTTCACAGAAGGTAGACAAACTAACTGCACTCCAATATATGCCAATAACGTTCAGTTTTGTGGTAGATAATCCCAAAAAAAAGAGAAATAAAAAAAATGCATCCACAAGTAATTTGCTTGCAGGAAGCTGGCATGAGCTGGGTAATGTTGTTTTTCGAAATTTCAACCCTCATTCAAAGCTCAAGGTCTCGTCTCCTCATGTGACTACAAACATAACTGTGACATGGATTCCAAATGGCAGATAATCGTTTGTAAATGAATGCATTTCAAAAACGTTCATTTCACTAATTCAATTCAATTAAAAAAACTGTATTAGTCCTGCAAGGGGCAATTTAAGGCATGATATCACAAACAGCTGCATATACATTCAAGACAAAACAGGACAAAACAGGGACAAGAGACATACATGACACTTCAAAGTATAAAAGACATGACACTGCCAGAATGGGATCCCTACAAATAAATAAATAGATTTGGTCATTATAAAAAGTGCATTTTCGTCAAAAATATTAAAAATATTAAAATCAAGGGGTCAAAGGGTGCATGTTTGTAAACTGACCTTTCCTTGTACTGTGGCCATTCACCAGTCGAATGGCCTCTGGTACAAACCCAAATTTCCTTCTGTTTGTTTTGCAGGCAGGCTGTCTAAAGCGCTTTCCTGAGGGCAGCAGATCAAAACACACACGAAGGACATGTGTGGGGTCATCAATTATTTTGTGTGCTTTCTTGAGCACTTGGGCATTGTAAAACTGCATTAGGGATCTTTGTGTTCTGCCGATGATTTTTGAGCTAAGGTTGACTGTCACACTCCCAGGTCAGGTCAGACCTGGGAGAGAGAACGCCACAGCACTCCCAGGTCAGGTCAGACCTGGGAGAGAGAACAATACAGACATGATGTGAACATTGGTCCCCTACCTGCTGACATTGGTCCCCTACCTCCTGACATTGGTTCCCTGCCTCCCTCTAGTGGCCAGACTAGCCTGATGGTACAGGCGGCCATCTTGTTTTGGTTCCAAGTGATAGAATTAATATCTAATTATCTGTTATCTTGGGCCATCCCTGTCTGTGTGTGATGTCGTCTCCCTGTCTGGTTGTTATGTGTGATTATGTCTTCTGTGTCTAGTTTGATGTATTCCTAGTGTGTTTATCAGATTTTGCATTTTTGTATTATTGCCTGGCTTTGCCAGCTGTTAGTCATTACAATCAGTGGTAGTATTTAAGACCTGCTTGTTACTGACTTCCTGGTGGCGTCATTGTCTCATGTACCCTCCTTGCTACCCTCATTCCTCCAAGTCCTCAGTGTTCCCCTGCCCGTCGTGTCTCCTGTCGTCTTCCTTGCTTTGTTGTTTTGTATGGAGAAGTGTTTTGTAAGTAGTTCTAGTATTTTGTTTGTATTGCTTTGGATCTCAAGTAAACATCCATTTCTCAAGCCTCGCTCCTCGTCTCTGCCTCCGTTCCCTCTCTGCAAACTGTGTTCTCACCTTCATTTAGCAACCCCATCGTAACAGAATGACGCCACCATTAAAGAACGCAGCAGAAAGGGTGGTCGATCATCCAGAGCCTGATGGCCGGTGACATGCAGCGTTACTCACCTGCCAAGTGGGTGTTCCTGCTCCAGATGATCGACAGGGTCGCCACGGAGAGTCCGACACTGGAGCCAGCAATGCGGGAGATGGCCGAACGTGTTGCTGCCCTCATGGATGAGTATAAGCCGAAGGCTAAGGTAGCTAGCCTACCGACTAATAATAATAATAATAATAATAATAATAATGCAGGACCTGTTGCAGAGGTCTTTATTCGGCATGCAACGACACTCAATGTTTTAGTGGTACACACAGTGGTTAGTTTAGCACACACACCGGAACACACACGCATGCATTGTCTCTTTAGGATCGCAGATGCGATTTGTCTCTGCGATTAACCCATCTCGTCGTCCTTCCCCCCCAAGGGCAGCCGGGAGCAGACAGGCGTCAACGTGAGCCGAGCCAGGGGACCAATCCAAGTGCTCCTGTCCGTCTTCGTCAAGGACGCCACAGCGTTAGCGATCTGTTGTTGTGCATGTTTTTCCATTGGGTTTTATCTTATCGGGGGGAAACCCTTGCGAGCACGGGGAGAACATGCAAACTCCACACAGAAAGGCCTGGGAGATACCCCACCTGAGTACCTGGCATCATGGAAACCTGGTCCCCAAGCGGGAATCGAACCCTGGACCTTCTTGCTGTGAGGCGACAGTGTTAACCACTACACCACCGTGCCGCTGTGAAATGACTAGTATCAGGCTCACGGTCAGCCTAGAGCCCCCCACTGCCGTTGAGGCTGCTCAGATGTCCATCGCTGATCGGATGACCATAGCTAACCAGACGTCCACAGCTAACACAGCTCCGCCCGTTAGCTCCGCTCCTATAGCTAACCGGTCGTCCCCAGCTAGCACAGCTCCGCCCGTTAGCTTTGTTCCTATCGCTAACCGGCCGTCCCCAGCTAGCACAGCTCCGCCTGTCAGCTCCGCTCCTATAGCTAACCAGACGTCCACAGCTAGCACAGCTCCGCCCGTTAGCTTTGTTCCTATAGATAACCGGCCGTCCCCAGTTAGCACAGCTCCGCTTGTTAGCTCCGCTCCTATAACTAACCAGACATCCACTGCTAGCACAGCTCCGCCCGTTAGCTCCGCTCCTATAGCTAACCAGACGTCCACAGCTAGCACAGCTCCGCCTGTTAGCTCCGCTCCTATAGCTAACCAGACGTCCCCAGCTAACACAGCTCCGCCCGTTAGCTCCGCTCCTATAGCTAACCAGACGTCCACAGCTAGCACAGCTCTGCCCGTTAGCTCCACTCTTATAGCTAACCAGACGTCCACAGCTAACACAGCTCCGCCCGTTAGCTCCGCTCCTATAGCTAACCAGACGTCCTCAACTAGCATTTCCCCCACAGTGAGTCCAGGTCCCACAGTTAGCCTAGCCCCAGAGGCTAGTATGGCTAACAAGGCCTCCACAGCTGGTCCAGCTTCAACGCTCGGCTCAGTTGCTACACCTGGTCCGGCTGCAACGCCGGCTGCCACCGCTCCCCTTCCGGCCTCCACGCCCAGCCCAGCTTCTACACTGGGTCCAGACTCCTCATCCCCGGATCCTACACCACGCCTCGCCGCCGAGACCGATCCGGTCTCCGCGCCCTGCCCGACCTCTACACCTGGTCTGGCTGCTGTTCCCGGCTCCTCGACTGATCCTGGCTCCCCGTCTGGTCCAGCTCTGCGCTGTGATCGGCGTCCTGGTCCTCGCCGTGGTCTTCGCCGTGGTCTTCGCCGTGGTCTGCGTGGGATCCTGCTCCGGGGGTCGTCGCCGCCGCACCTCCGTTCCGACTCTCCTGAACCAGTCCCTAGTCCGGCGGATGGAGGGTCTCTCTTCCGGAATCCGAACCCCCCCTCTCCGGGCATCTGCGCCCATTTTCGACCCCCCTGGCTGCTATGCCCATCCGGGTTTTTTTCCTCGGCCTTCCGGCCCCAGTTCTCCGGGTCCTCGCCCTGGTTTGTTTCCGGGGTCCCGGCATCCTGCGTCGCCCGTCGGCAGACGGTATTTTCGGGGGTCTGGAAGCCCCCCATTCGGGGGGAGATACTGTCACACTCCCAGGTCAGGTCAGACCTGGGAGAGAGAACGCCACAGCACTCCCAGGTCAGGTCAGATCTGGGAGAGAGAACAATACAGACATGATGTGAACATTGTTCCCCTACCTGCTGACATTGGTCCCCTACCTCCTGACATTGGTTCGCTGCCTCCCTCTAGTGGCCAGACTAGCCTGATGGTACAGGCGGCCATCTTGTTTAGGTTCCAAGTGATAGAATTAATATCTAATTATCTGTTATCTTGGGCCATCCCTGTCTGTGTGTGATGTTGTCTCCCTGTCTGGTTGTTGTGTGTGATTATGTCTTCTGTGTCTAGTTTGGTGTATTCCTAATGTGTTTATCAGATTTGGCCTTTTTGTATTATTGCCAGGCTTTGCCAGCTGTTAGTCATTACAATCAGTGGTAGTATTTAAGACCTGCTTGTTACTGACTTCCTGGTGGCATCATTGTCTCATGTACCCTCCTTGCTACCCTCATTCCTCCAAGTCCTCGTTGTTCCCCTGCCCGTCGTGTCTCCTGTCGTCTTCCTTGCTTTGTTGTTTTGTATGGAGAAGTGTTTTGTAAGTAGTTCTAGTATTTTGTTTGTATTGCTTTGGATCTCAAGTAAACATCCATTTCTCAAGCCTCGCTCCTCATCTCTGCCTCCGTTCCCTCTCTGCAAACTGTGTTATCACCTTAATTTAGCAACCCCATCGTAACAGTTGACAACACCTTGCAGTTTGTTCTTGTCTCTTTGACAGAGGGATGTGAACCAGCATACAAATGAAAAGGTTAAAATACTCTCAATAAAGGAAGAATAAAACATTGTCAGAATTCTCTGGTCGACTCCAAAGGAGTTTAGTTTGCGAAGACAGTACAGACGCCGATGAGCCTTTTTTATTATAACATCTGTGTCGTCACTAAATTTAAGTTTGTCATCAAACACAGTTCCTAAGTATTTGTAGTTCTGGACAATTTCCACCTCAGCTCCGTGGATGCTTGTTGGGGTGACTTCTGTGTTTTGGTGAGATAATAATTTCTTTAGTTTTGGATACATTTAAATCCAGAAAACAGCCATCACACCAGTCTACAAAGTCTAATAACACTTTAACCTATTGGTAAACAAACGTATTGCTGAAAATATACACTATGACTGCTGTTTTGACAGGATTAGAGTATTTACTCTTGATTACATTTGAAGAAAAAAAACGCAACATTAATCCATACAGTCTGTAGACATGGATTTATGACGTGATGTCAGCTGTGGTCCGCCGACGGACCACTCGGGCTAAAGAGGTTAATTAGAGTTGCTGCATAAACACGCACACGATTGTGATAAACAAAAGGGGAGAAATCTCTGTCTCCAAAACATGCTAAATCTATTTCACAATACATAAGTATTCATAACAATAATGGGGGAAAACAAAGAGGAGAAAGCAAGGTCTCCAAAACACACTAAATAGACGACGGTGCTGCATATACATAGGATAAGAATAATCCTTTAACAATGATATTCAATGGGCAATCAAAGTGGCATGGCGATTAACCTCTTCCGCCCGTGCGGTCCGTCGGCGGACCGCAAATTACATCACGTCATAAATCAACCTCTCCAGACTGTCTGACAAAAGTATCGTTTTTCTTTTCTCAAACGTATTCAAGTATAAACATCATAACCATGTCACAACAGCAGTTATAATGTAAATTATCATCAATACGTTAGTTTACCAATAGGTTAAAGTGTTATTAGTGCGGTTTTAGTATTCGTTTTTGTGCTGTTTTGATTGCGAAAGTCAGCCATTTTGAAAAATGTACCGATGGGAATTTTTGAAGAGGACATTGATAGCTTTCAATGAGTGTTGGAATTTTTCAGAACGATACTTCCCAAAGGCCTCTATGGGGCTCCAAGCAAATTACTTCTGTATGAATTTTTTTAATATCTCTTATTACTCGGGATAATAAACCACAAAACTTAACGTTATTGACATATATTGGAGCGCAGTTAGTTTCTCTTCCCTATTTTTAGCATGTTAGCAAATTTTGAAATTTGTTTCAAAATGGCGGCACTATGGCCAGAATAATAAACCTACTGTACATACATTAGATTTCATTATTTGTTCTTATGCACAATTGGTGATACTAAATCCAAATTGAACTCAGGCATTTGAAAGATAAGCTTTGGCACAATCCATAAATGTGCGAATTGGCTATAATAAGGTAATTTATAAGCCTGTTATTCTATATTCTATAATAATATTTCAAATTGCATTGGTCTGGATGAGAGAATTCAGTACTGTATCTACAAAACCTTCTGTTTAATCATCTTCCCTTTATTCATTTTTTGTACACGTGATCTCAAGAAGGTAGGCCTACTGAACGAGATCAGTGTCATTTTTTCATGTCTGGTCATTTTTAGCATGGTGTTATTCACTGTCAAAGATGCAAAGAAAAATCATAATTCATATTCTCCTTTCATCACAATTTAAGCAAGCCTAGTCAAGTCAAGTCAATTTTATTTATATAGCACATTTCCAGGCAGCGGCAGCTGGCACCAAAGTGCTTCACAGGCAGGTTGATAAAAACAAAATAATGTGATGCAAGATATAAGATTAAAAAAATAATAAAGCAATGAAAGTAATAAAAACAAAATAATATGATGCAAGATATAAGATTAAAAACATAGCAAAGCAATGAAAGTAATAAAAACAGGTAGGACACAGTAAAACAAAGAGGATAGAAGGGCCAGGGGTCTAGTGGTTATTAAGTGGGGGGGAAAGCCAAGGAGAACAGGTAGGTTTTTAAAAGTGATTTAAAAGCCTGCACGGTCTGGGCGGTCCGTACGCTGAGGGGGAGGCCTAGTAATAGACACAATATTTTTGACACTGGCAATACATTCACTGAGGTCCATAGATGTCCCTAGATACCAAGAACATGCAAATGTACCTTGTAGAAGTGGAGTAATATTCCATTTACTTAGGTATGTATTTTAAGAGGTTAAAACATTGTGAACAAACGTATCCTCCATGGCAAGGAGCTATAAGACTAAACAGGTAAGTATACTCACGGACAGTTTCAGTGATCGACTGACAGTGTTTGTGTGACACGGAAGAGAATATAAAGAGACATTTGACGAGTCACACCAGGTACGAATTAGTGTAATTAGGACAGGTAGACAGGTCAATTACCCACCAGGTAACGCTAGAGCTTTGCTCCCTGAGAAGAGCAAACCCCAAGCGTTACAAATGCAGGACCTCGCTTAGTGAAAACAGAAAACAAAAGGATGTCTACGGATATAATATTAAAGATGTCTTGTAAGTTTCATGTTATTCCTTCATCATTATAGTGACCCAAGACAAAGACCAACACAATCAGTATTATTAAATAGGATTATACCATGGTATTATTATCCAAAAGTATCAGTTCCATGTCAGTTCTTGTCAAAACAGTATACTCACTTGTCTACCTTAAACATATTGCAGTCATCCACTGTTGTTCACTCCGTTTGAGGCAGTGACATAGTATTTGAGTGACATGGTTAAGTCGGGCTCATCGATGACAGGAGTTTGACTAAAGCCGACACACAGGGATGTAGTGGCTTCCAAAATGTGATTGTGTCCCCAAAATAAATGATGCAATGTTTTATTGTAATTCAATGCAATTCATTACAAGTTTGCCCAATAAAATAATGTTGGCCTAAAAGAATAGTTTTGACTTTCCACTGTAGCCACACAGGAGACAAGACATCCGTGGACTATAATATTTGACACTATATCATATCCAAGAATAAAGATATGCCCAGATGGGGGTGCCTGGAACAAAAGGTTATCATGGAATCATATTAGGTGGGAGCACCAATAGACAGCATACTCAAATGTGATGATGATCAATTAATTAATGTTATGACATGGTGGGTTTGGGAGTTCCAAGATGTTATAATTTATTTATTATTGGGGGGGAGGTTATTGAACATCCCAGCTATCAATAAAGCATGAATTGTATGCACTGGACCCTGATAATGAACTCTGACATGTTAAAGTCCAATGTGTGCTCATCTTATACTTAGTTTAGCCAAAGACACACTAGCAATACAGTATAACATATCATACTAAACCTGCTTAGCTAAAGGATTAATAACAAATTCATTCCAAACAGTAGCTGTTTTTGGTGGGCTACTGAGTTGCTGGTAGATGTTTATTGTACTGTAAGGTATATGCTTTTATTTGTTAGCTACAGTGGAAGGGAGGCTTATTCTGTAAAAACTGCTACTCCGCTAAGAACCAAGCTAGAAACGTTTGTCGCTGATTAGGCCAGAATCACTCGCACAAGGCCCCAGTAGACACCAAATGCATCTCCACACTTGGACATCTGTGAAGACACAAATTGATACAACATAATTCTGAAGCCCGCTCACAGTAGGGGAAATAGCACAGCTCAAAAAAGAACAGTCAACATTCTAGGTTCGTAACACAGTGCATAATGTATAAGTATGATTAATTTACACTCGATATGTAATGGCAATCAGTAGGACAAATAGCAGAACTTGTTTATCTTTTGGCTCATTATTTAGGAGTATGAGGGACACCAAATGGTGGTGAAACTGTCCACCAAGTGCAAAACGTTGCTGAAGAACCGCTGTGTAAATGTTTTAATTATTATTATTATTTTTTTTTAACATATTTTTTATTTATGTATGTCTTCCAAGAAGTTCTCTTACCACTCAATCAAATTCTACTTTCCTTTATGTCTGGCAGAACGCCACCATGCCAGACTGGACTAGTGCTCTCAATTTGGAGTGTGCTCTTGATTCACAGCAACCTGGAGGAAGAGGGAGCAAAGTTAAACCAAGATTGTCTTGAGATAGGACATGATCAAGTGAACATAATATACAGTTTTTAAGCCTATTATTAACCATCGGGCAAAAATGGGGCTCATTTTCTTCTTTTTTTTGACGATTGCATACCCAAAGTAATTTGTGATTTATTATACTTTATACTTATAGCACATGCATGAATATGGTCTCTTTTGAAAGGTAACATTCTGATGTTTCTTACAAAATAAAAAATAAAAAAATCACCTTGAGTGCTAAATGAAATAGAGTTACAGAGGCTTGAACACACAGAAGTAAACATTTTGTGCACTTACATTTCTGTTTACTTGTTGCATGCAGGTGCCTGTTTTTAGGTTCCAGCTGAGGTAGGAGGAGCTGGAAAACATAACGGTTCCATAGCCTAAAGTCTTATGTAGTACAGTCCGAAGTTGATAAAAATCCCACGGAAAATGTATGTTTTTGTAATGTGTATGATCATATAAAAATGGCCGTTTGCTTCCATTCATTCAGAGGCTCTTGTCAAAACTTCTTCACCTTCTTGTGTCATCTTCCCCCACTCTCAGCGCTCGTCTGGGATCGCTTTCGGAGCAGACGCTCCTTGGCTACAAAGGCGGTCAATCATTTTCACCGTCGGGTGTCATTGGTCCGCTCAGGACAGGGGCAAACAGGACGTGGGCACTTGTCCGAATGGCTTGTCAAATTACGCTCCTCGGATGTTTTGTCTTGTAACTCGAGATTGGAAGCACGCAATAGGTTTAGTGGGATGACGATCGAAAGGCGGCAAATTCACCTTTCCAACAATGTTTTGAAATATCGGGAGAAACACAGCCTGGAGCCGGCAGACGAGCTCAAAGTGCTGCGACATGCGCAAGCATGCGTGACGGCTCACATTCGGGCCGTCCGATGTTTAAGAGATTTTAAGAGGTTTGTCATACTTTTTTTTGACAGAACCAGCACCTGCACCAAGGTGGACCAGGCAAGAAGCAAACTCTTTCCACATAAATCACAACTATCCGAGCTCTACCCGGGTGGTCACATCTGGAGCATGTGAAGAGAGCAGTCTACCAGGGTCACATCTGGTGGAGCACGTGAAGAGAGCATTCTACCAGGGTGCTCACATGTGAAGAGAGCAGTCTACCAGGGTGCTCACATGTGAAGTGAGCAGTCTACCAGGGTCACATCTGGGGGAAGACACTGTTTCCAGACCCTGTGCTTCATCATCAACTGACTGGGGGTGAAGACAGAAGAAATTGACGAGGCCCACTGCACGACATTGGCACAAATATAAAATAAATTGTTGTATATTGTTGATTTTTATTTATTTATTTATTTGTATTTAAAAAAAAAAGATACTTAAATTTTTTTCTAAAACATGTTCTTCACTTTAACTTGTATGTAAATAATATTTGTGATGTTAAAAGCATGGAAACAATAGCTTTGGTGGCCAAAGTGTTCTATGCCAGTAACCGCTGGCAGCCATTTTTGGAAATGATTACCAAGGTCACCAGAATCTGCAGTGCCCCAATATCCATATTTTTTCTAAATATATTAAGCTAAATATGTACCAAATGTGGTGCTTTTATCACAAATTTAACAATAGGTTAGCTATGCCGTGCCACTAAAACAACCATTATAAAAGTAGGTTTTCAGATGCTGACTCAAAATGGTTTGGGGATAGTCATATGTTTCCGTAGTGATATGGTAACAACCGATGAGGTACTCAAAAAACAGATGGTAGAGGTAAACGGTACTCTATCCCCCCCCCCTCACAGTGAGCTGTGGTGTTCCACATGGAAGCATACTAGGACCGCTACTCTTCCTAATTTATGCAAATGACATGTCGTCAGCCTGTGACTGCAACTTGTTCCTGTTTGCGGACGACTCAGCCCTGCTGGTCTCTGACAAGAACAAGTTGCAGGTTGAAAAAACCCTCAGCTCGGAACTAGGCAAAATCTGCATATGGCTCGCTGATAACAAACTATCATTACACATGGGCAAAACAGAGTCCATTCTCTTCGGTTCAAATAACAAACTCAGCAAGACCGACGGCTTCTCAGTTACAGTGGGTGAATATTATCACAAGGATAGATGAAATTACCTACCTGGGTTCCATCCTAGAGGCTAATCTTTCCTGTGACAAAATGGCATCCAATGTAATAAAAAAAGTCAACCAACGAACTAGATTCTTGTACCGGATCTCCTCTCTGGTAAACAAGAATACCCTGAAGACTCTGGCAGGAGCACTCATTCAAGGATACTACGACTATGCGTGCACCTCATGGTACCAAAGCACCTCAAAGGCGCTTAAAACAAGATTACAAATATCACAAAACAAACTGGTCAGACTACTACTTGACCTTACCCCCAGAACCCACCTCACCCCTGCCCACTTTGACAACCTAGGATGGCTTAGAGTAGACGACAGAGTACAGCAACTTGCAATGGGCCTGGTCTACAAGATACACTATACGACTAAGGTACCCATGTACATGTCAAAATACTTCCCAAAGGTCAGTGAATACCACAACCACTACACCAGAGGAAGCTCAACAAATCATGTTAAACCCAGATTCGGCTCAAACAAGGGACTAAACACGTTTCGCAATTATGCCACATCAATGTGGAACGCCCTACCCAAAGCTGTAAAGGAATGTGAATCCCTACCCACATTCAAAACCGCTCTCAAATATTTCAGCTCAAATAAACAAATAACGTAATCTGAAAATACACTGTAAATAAAGTGTATTTGTATTTGATACATACAATAAATAGTATGTCTATCATTATTATGCTTTAATAATACACTTATTCTGTAGGAAAATATATTCAATAAAGATTTTTGATATTGGCCCTGCAAAAAACCAAATAAGCTGATAGTACAACATATACATATCACTACAGAAATATGTAAGTCACATCTAATGTTTAATTTGTTGGGGCATCTGAAACAAGTCAAATGCATTGTCTGGCTGTCAAATTTTTCCTCAAATCAGGTTTGAACGAATCCAAAGTAAAAGATCAAACTTTTATGTAATCAGAATCTATTCATCCACAACCATGAGAATATTTGCAAGCTAATGGAATCCCCTTGTCACCTTCTTTCTTTTTATGAATATGAATAATCACACACACTGGGCAGTAGAACTTTAACTTTAGTGATAATAATTATGCATCTTTCTTGTATTATTTTAAATGACAAAAACCAACACATTATGAAGTTACCCCCTGGTGGAATTTTAGAGGAACGTTTGTTTCCGTGACACAATAAAGAGAGAGAGAGCTGTTAGGCACTTCACAATTATGCCAGTTGATAAAAAGAAAGTGACAGCCCGAGTCTGCAGTATTTGATTTGTCTGTTTTGAAGAGTAGAAACACAAAGCTACTTTTCTAGGGTAGGCGTGTAGGCACGCAGGTGTTATGTGCTGTGCACCACAAGTTACACGCACTGCACTAACACGCCTAAAGCCTGCACACCTAGTATTAACAGTCAATCGGGTCTTACAACATATCTAATTATCTATTATTAGTAACGTGCACTGCACTAAAACACGTAAATAATGCCTGCCTGTATGCCTAGTTATCTTTAAACAGTATTACATGCACATACTTGTGTGGTGTACGTGGATCAGTGAGTGCACTGTGTGTCTGCTGCATGAAGCGCTCTACCCCCTATACATCACACACACAAACACACAGAGAGAGAGAGGCACACAGAGAGAGAGAGAGAGAGAGAGACACACACACACACACACACAGGGCCGCCTGGGAGAAATGCGAGGCCCTGTGCAAGATTTAAACAAGATAATAGCGCTGCCCGAGGCTGGGCATGATACAGTCAACATATAGCAAGAGAGAGAGCGAGAGAGAGCTCCCGTTCTACAGTCAATATACAGTATTATCGCTGCACAGACCCGGCAATGCCCCTGACCCTCCACCAGAGTAAGGCCAGAGAGAGAGAGAGAGAGAAACAACCCAAAACCAGAGCAAATTGAAATGCTATTTGGCCCTAAACAGAGAGTACACAGTGGCAGAATACCTGAGCACTGTGACTGACCCAATACTAAGAAGATCCTTGACTAGGTACAGACTCAGCGAGCACAGCCTAGCCATCGAGAAAAGCCGCCATAGGCAGACCTGGCTCCCAAGCGAAGACAGACCCACTGCACACAAGATGAGGTGGAAACCGAGCTCCACTTCTTAACAACCTGCCCACTATACCAAGACATATACTTCCCACAAATTGCAAACACCCAAAGAGACTTTGAAAACATGGACAATAACTCAAAACTCCCATACCTACTGGGAGAAATACAAGAATGTGAAATAAAGCCCATTTGAATTGAAGAGAGAGAGATAGATAGAGCATGTCTGTGTGTGTTAGAAAGAGAGAGATAGAGAGAGAGCATGTCTGTTTGTGTGTGTGTGTTAGAGAGAGAGCATGTATATGTGTGTTAGAAAGAGAGAGAAATATAGAGAGAGCATTTCATTTTGTGTGTTAGAGAGAGATATAGAGCATGTCTGTGTGTGTTAGAAAGAGAGAGAGAGAGAGAGCATGTGTGTTTGTGTGTTAGAGAGAGAAAGCATGTCTGTGTGTGTGTGTGTGTTAGAGAGAGAGCATGTATGAGAGAGATAAGCAAAGATGAGCCCCTGAAGGATATTCAACTTTTAATGGAAGAACAAAACAGAAGGAAAAGATAACTTCACAAAGTCAACATGAATATACATAGATCCAAAAGGACAAAGATCAACACTTAAATCCAAAGAGAAGAGGGTCTATACCAGAGAAAACAAAGTAGCAAGGAGCCAATGGCCGACATCAGCTAAATAGGCTAACTGCAAATAGAGTAGCCAGGTACTGACACCAGGCCACACACCGTTAGCTACTACAACAGCTAGCCGGCCCATTTGGCTCAATATAACGTTAGTTACGTTAGCTAGCCGGCCCGCTTTGACTCAATATAACATTAGCTACAACAGCTAGCCGGCCCGTTTGGCTCAATATAACGTTAGCTACGTTAGCTAGCCGGCCCGCTTGGCTGAATATAACATTAGCTACAACAGCTAGCCGGCCCGTTTGGCTCCCGAGAGAGAGAGAGAGAGAGAGAGATATATCCACGGCGGGAATAGAATAGAGTGCATTAAAAACTCACCAAACGTCCAAGAGGATGGAGACAACCGCGTGGAGTTGACAAAGTTCATCTGCCGAATGACCGTCCTCTTCATCTTGGCATAACAATGCTGCACGTGCTCTCTCTAGGTTAGCTAATGCTAGTTAGCCTTTAGCTAAGCTAGCTACTAGCCGACATCATCATGGCTATCCCGACTGAACCACACGTTAGCACTCGATATTATAACGTAGCTAAAGCTAACTAGCTGTCCCTGCCTTTAGCTAAGCCGACATGGCTAGCCTGACTGAACTGTCTAACATGCAACAACTTTCATCTTCAGTCCATCTGCCGAGTGACCGTCCTCTTTGTCTTGGCTGGCATAACTAAGCATAACCTCCATGCTGCACGCGCGAAATAGTCAAACGCAGCTGACGCACGCCGGCCGTCTGTACACATGTAACGTAACCCCCTCCCTTAGTTGAAACCAATAGTATGTCTGCTGCAGAGCCCCAGAGCGCCAATAGTGAGTATGTCTGCTGCAGAGCCACAGAGCCAGGAACAAGTCAAACACATTCTACAAATGTGTCTAATGTGAAATATATAAGCATAAACGCAAAACTAGATTTTAGGTCTGTGATGAAAAAGGGCCTGGCGGGAAGGGGGGCCTCACAAAAAAAAAATAATAATAATAATAATAATAAAAAATAAAATATATATATATATTTTTATTTTTATTTATATTTTTTTTGTGCAAGGCCCCCCTTCCCGCGAGGCCCTGTGCGATCGCACTGCTCGCACACCCCCTGAGGCGGCCCTGCACACACACACACACACACACACACACACACACTGTGAGGTTTTGTCCGTTCCCCACCACACGCTCCATTCCTTTAAGGTACTATGTTGATTGATGCATTCCCCGCCACGCGCTCCATTCCTTTAAGGTGCAGTGTTGATTGGTGCATTCCCCGCCACACGCTTTTGGAGCAAGTATCGATCTCATCACGCAGCTGTCACAGTTTGTAATTAGCGCCCCTGAAGGCTTTATATACACAGACCTTCTTGCTATCGATGTCGGGTCGTTCTGGAATACAACTGCTTTGCCTGCTTTTTTCCCGTTGCTGTTTCCTGGTCTATATTCTCTCCAGGACCTTTCTGTGGAGAACTGTTTGGAGCTGCGCCTTGTTACCCGTCACGCGTTGCACTTGGGTGAGTGGAAACAAACCCCTCTGGATCATTTGGATTGTGTGTTATTGAATAAACACAGAAGATATCCTTTTGTTTGCTCTGGATAAGTTCTGATTGTGTGTTATTGAAGAAACACTGAAGAGATCATTTTGTTTGCTCTGGATAATTCTGATTGTGTGTTATTGAAGAAGCACTGAAGATATAATTTTGTTTGCACTGGACTCAGCCGGATTGTGTGTTATAGAAGAAGCACTGAAGACATCTTTTGTTTGCACTGACTCTGCTAATTGTGTGTTGGGGAAAACACTGATACCTATCTCTTTCTCCGTTTCCCACCTCGAGGAAGAGCTGGGAGTATCTGCAGAGCCGCTACAACATCATATGCCAAATTCCCACCACTGTCGCCAGGAGGATTCTGCAGAGCGGCTGATGACTCCCTGTTTGTTTGATTACTGTACCTATTCCATCTTTTGACTCTGTAGATAAATACGCCCTAGCATTTGGCTAACTCTGAACTTCCTGTCTGTGCCATTGCGTTTGAGGTCGGTTACAAACCATAACATTACGACCCGACCATGACGACCTCAGCCGACACAGACAGGGTTAGAACAGCGTTGGCGGTCCAGATTGAGTTAACCAACGACCACAGCCTACAGCTAGGTGCGGCTGCGGCTGCGGCTGCTGTACAGGAGCTCCGAGACCAGGTCCTGCCTATTCAGGAGTCCCTTGGCTCTCTGGCTAGCCAGCAGACAGCCCAGGGTAATCAGCAGACTAATATTCTCCTCCAATTACAAGCGCTGAGTGAAGCCGTTAACACCTTGCTTGTAACCCCACCTACTTCAGGAGCCTTGGTCGGAGCATCACCCGCAGCCCTGGCAGGCCCCGCGCCTCCCGATCCCACACCTCGGGAGCCCCGTCTCTCCGAACCACGGTTGTTCGATGGTAACTTCGAGGATTGTGCCACATTCATCATGCAATGTGAGTTGGTTTTTCGTCATCAACCCAGCCGATTCTCTTCAAGGGGAGCCCGAGTGGCTTACATGACTAACTTGCTCTCAGGCCGGGCAGCCCAGTGGGTCACTGCCTCCTGGGCAATGGGGGCTGATTTCTGTTTTTCCTACCCAGACTTCGTGGCTGAGCTCCGCAGGGTTTTCCACCACCCAGCCCGTGGCCAGGACCCTGGAGCCCGGTTGGGCACCTTCCGGCAGGGCAGTGGCGGGGTCACCGACTACGTGCTGGAGTTCAGACTGGCGGCAACGGAGAGCGGTTGGAACGATCAAGCGCTTCGTCTCACCTTCATGAGGGGGCTCAACGACGCTGTCAGGGACCAGCTCGCGACCCGTGAGGAACCTGAGTCCCTCGAGGACCTATTCAGCCTCGCCATTCGCATTGACGGACGCCTCCAGGAGAGAAGACGTGAGAGAACCCGACAGGTACCTCCAGAGGTTCCCCAGACCCCCCGTACTCGTGACGGTACTGCGGTCCGCCCTGCTCCCAACACGACTGGTGGTTCCTTCCCCTCCCGTTTGGTGCCCGGGGAGGAACCCATGCAGCTGGGACGTTCACATCTTAGCCAAGCTGAACGGGAGGCGAGGTTCAGGTCCGGCCTTTGCCTCTACTGCGGTCGGGATGGACACTGTATCGCCAACTGCCCCACCCGGCCAAAAGACCAGGCTCGCCGGGACCCCGGGAGATCCTGGTGAGCCGTTTTTCTCGTTCCCAGAGCCGTGCACCACATAGCCGTCTGATGAGCGTCACCCTGGCCTGGGCGGACCAACGGGCCACGGTGGAGGCACTCATTGACTCTGGTGCTGACGAGAGTTTCCTAGACTTCGAGTTTGCTACCCGGGCCAACATTCCACTAGAGGACCTCGTGAGGCCATTGGAGGTGTTCGCATTGGACCAACACCGCCTGGCTGACATCACTCAACGCACCTGTCCTGTCCTGCTCACCATTGCTGGTAACCACGTTGAGAGACTCCAGTTTTTTATCACCAGATCCCCTCTTGTCCCAGTAGTCCTGGGCCGGCCCTGGCTCGCGCTGCACAAGCCCCACATCGCCTGGTCCTCCGGTACCATCAGGGGGTGGAGCTCCTCCTGTCATGCCCAGTGTCTTCAGGCGGCGTCCTGTCCCTCGCCCCGGAGATCCGTTTGTGAGCCGCCTCCGGACCTCTCGACCATACCCCCCGAGTACCACGACCTCGAGGAGGTTTTCAGTAAGTCCAGGGCTCAGGCCCTTCCGCCTCACCGGCCTTACGACTGTGCCATGGACCTCCGCTCAGGGGCTCCCCTTCCCGGCAGCCGCCTCTACAGTCTGACCGTCCCTGAGAAGGCAGCGATGGATCAATATATCTCTGAGTCCTTGGAAGCAGGACTCATTCGGCCTTCTTCCCCCCCTGTGGCGGCCGGTTTCTTCTTTGTTGGGAAGAAGGACGGAGACCTTTGACCCTGCATCGACTATCGCCAGCTCAACGAGATCACCATTAAGAACAAGTACCCTCTTCCTCTCATGAACTCCACCTTCGAGCCTCTCACCCAGGCTACCGTCTTTACCAAGCTGGACCTCCGGAGTGCCTACCAGCTAGTCCGTATCCGAGAGGGCGATGAGTGGAAGACTGCCTTCAAGACTCCCAGGGGCCACTACGAGTACCTGGTAATGCCGTTCGGCCTCACCAACGCTCCGGCGGTATTCCAGGCGCTCATGAACGACGTCCTTCGTGACATGCTGGAGGAGTTTGTGGTAGTATACCTAGACGACATCCTCATTTTCTCCAAGACCCTCGAGGAACACATCCAGCATGTCCGCCGTGTGCTGGAGCGCCTCCTCCACAATCGGCTCTTCGTCAAGGCAGAGAAGTGCCGATTCCACTCCGACTCCGTCGATTACCTGGGCTTCATCGTGGAGAGAGGCTTGACCCGAGCTGACCCGAGCAAGATCCAGGCCGTGAAGGAGTGGCCGTAACCCACCTCTCGGAAGGAGTTACAGAGCTTCCTCGGATTCGCCAACTTCTACCGAAGATTCATCCGGAACTACAGTCAAGTGGCGGAACCGCTTTCCAGGCTGACCTCTCCCGCCCTGCCTTTCGACTGGTCCCCAGCGGCGTGTGCTGCGTTCCGCTCCCTCAAGAAGAGGTTCACTTCCGCCCCGATCTTGCTCCATCCAGACCCCAAGAGACAGTTCATCATAGAGGTGGACGCCTCGGATACTGGACTAGGAGCTATCTTATCCCAGAGGTCGGCAACGGACCAGAAGGTACATCCGTGCGCCTTCTACTCGCGTCGTTTCCTCCCTGCCGAGAGGAACTATGACATCGGCAATCGCGAGCTGCTGGCGGTTGTGGCTGCCTTGGAGGAGTGGCGTCATTGGCTAGAGGGGGCCGAGGAGCCATTTACCATTTGGACGGACCACAAGAACCTGACGTACATCCGTGCTTCCAAGCGCCTCAATGGCCGGCAGGCAAGATGGGCCAGCTTCCTCAGTCGGTTCGACTTCTCGCTGATGTTTCGCCCTGGTTCCCGCAACACGAAGGCAGACTCCCTGTCCCGGTTACACTCCAAGGGGGCTCCAACCACTGAGGACCCGACTCCCATCCTCCCAGAGGCCAGGGTGGTAGGAGTAGTCACCTTGGGCATCGAGGGGGTGGTAAGGCGTGCCCTACGCTTCCATCGCGCTCCAGGCAATGTACCGGTTCATCGTCTCTTCGTCCCCGACTCGGTCCGGTCCCGGGTCCTCCAGTGGGGCCATACCAGCCGGTTCGCCTGCCACCCGGGCGTTCATCGCACGTTCTCCTTCCTGGCTTGTCGATTCTGGTGGCCCACCATGAGGAACGACGTCAAGGAGTTCGTACTGGCCTGCGCAGTCTGCGCCCGCAGCAAGGCCTCCCACCAGGCCCCCTCCGGGCTATTGCAGCCGCTTCCCATTCCGAGCCGTCCTTGGTCCCATGTGGCGTTGGACTTCGTCACGGGTCTTCCTTCTTCCCAGGGGAACACGTGCCTACTGACCGTGGTGGATCGGTTCAGCAAGGGGGTTCACCTCGTGGCCCTTCCCAAGCTTCCCTCGGCGGCCGAGACGGCGGACCTCCTGACACGCCACGTGTTTCGCCTCCATGGTTTTCCCCAGGACGTCGTCTCGGACCGGGGGCCCCAGTTCACTTCCCAGGTATGGCGGGCTTTTTGCAAGGGATTGGGGGCAACGGTCAGTCTTTCCTCTGGTTATCATCCCCAGACTAACGGACAAACGGAGAGGATGAACCAGAGTGTGGAGTCTGCTCTTCGGTGTGTGGCTGCCGAGAGACCCGCTTCCTGGAGCCGTTTCCTTCCCTGGGTCGAGTACTCCATCAACTCCATGGTCAGTTCCGCCACCGGCCTCTCACCCTTTGAGGTAACCCTGGGCTACCAACCCCCTCTTTTCCCTGCACAGGAGTCAGAGGTGGCAGTTCCCTCCATACAGGACCACCTCAACCGGTGCCGTCGGGTGTGGGAGATCACCAGGACTGCGCTGCCCCGGTCATCGGAGCGCGCCAGTCGTGGGGCGGACCGGCGCCGGGTCCCTGCGCCGACGTACCACCCTGGGCAGAGGGTGTGGCTTTCCGCAAGGGACCTTCCACTTCGGTCCTCGGCCAAGAAGCTTAACCCCGGTTCGTCGGTCCTTTTGAGGTTCTGAAGGTACTCAGTCCGGCGGCGGTGAGTCTTAAGCTTCCTGCGTCCATGCACATTCACCCCGTTTTCCATGTGTCCCGGGTTAAGCCTGTCTCTCTCAGTCCCCTGATGCCTCCTGCTCCGGAACCACCTCCTCCCGAGATGGTGGACGGTCACCCCCAGTGGCAGGTCCGCCGGTTGATGGGCGTTCGACGGCGGGGTCGGGGTTCCAGTACCTGGTGGACTGGGAGGGGTACGGCCCGGAGGAACGGAGCTGGGTCTCCCGCCAGCTCATCGTGGATCCCGGCCTGGTCACCGACTTCCATCGTGCCTATCCGGGCGAGCCGGGTCGGGCTGGTCGCCGGGTGGCTCCCGTGGAGGTGGGGGTACTGTGAGGTTTGGTCCGTTCCCCGCCACACGCTCCGTTCCTTTAAGGTACTATGTTGATTGATGCATTCCCCGCCACGCGCTCCGTTCCTTTAATGTGCCGTGTTGATTGGTGCATTCCCCGCCACACGCTTTTGGAGCAAGTATCGATCTCATCACGCAGCTGTCACAGTTTGTAATTAGCGCCCCTGAAGGCTTTATATACACAGACCTTCTTGCTATCGTTGTCGGGTCGTTCTGGAATACAACTGCTTTGCCTGCTTTTTTCCCGTTGCTGTTTCCTGGTCTATATTCTCTCCAGGACCTTTCTGTGGAGAACTGTTTGGAGCTGCGCCTTGTTACCCGTTACGCGTTGCACTTGGGTGAGTGGAAACAAACCCCTCTGGATAATTTGGATTGTGTGTTATTGAATAAACACAGAAGATATCCTTTTGTTTGCTCTGGATAAGTTCTGATTGTGTGTTATTGAAGAAACACTGAAGAGATCATTTTGTTTGCTCTGGATAATTCTGATTGTGTGTTATTGAAGAAGCACTGAAGATATAATTTTGTTTGCACTGGACTCAGCCGGATTGTGTGTTATAGAAGAAGCACTGAAGACATCTTTTGTTTGCACTGACTCTGCTAATTGTGTGTTGGGGAAAACACTGATACCTATCTCTTTCTCCGTTTCCCACCTCGAGGAAGAGCTGGGAGTATCTGCAGAGCCGCTACAACATCATATGCCAAATTCCCACCACTGTCGCCAGGAGGATTCTGCAGAGCGGCTGATGACTCCCTGTTTGTTTGATTACTGTACCTATTCCATCTTTTGACTCTGTAGATAAATACGCCCTAGCATTTGGCTAACTCTGAACTTCCTGTCTGTGCCGTTGCGTTTGAGGTCGGTTACAAACCATAACATTACGACCCGACCATGACGACCTCAGCCGACACAGACAGGGTTAGAACAGCGTTGGCGGTCCAGATTGAGTTAACCAACGACCACAGCCTACAGCTAGGTGCGGCTGCGGCTGCTGTACAGGAGCTCCGAGACCAGGTCCTGCCTATTCAGGAGTCCCTTGGCTCTCTGGCTAGCCAGCAGACAGCCCAGGGTAATCAGCAGACTAATATTCTCCTCCAATTACAAGCGCTGAGTGAAGCCGTTAACACCTTGCTTGTAACCCCACCTACTTCAGGAGCCTTGTCCGGAGCATCACCCGCAGCCCTGGCAGGCCCCGCGCCTCCCGATCCCACACCTCGGGAGCCCCGTCTCTCCGAACCACGGTTGTTCGATGGTAACTTCGAGGATTGTGCCACATTCATCATGCAATGTGAGTTGGTTTTTCGTCATCAACCCAGCCGATTCACTTCAAGGGGAGCCCGAGTGGCTTACATGACTAACTTGCTCTCAGGCCGGGCAGCCCAGTGGGTCACTGCCTCCTGGGCAATGGGGGCTGATTTCTGTTTTTCCTACCCAGACTTCGTGGCTGAGCTCCGCAGGGTTTTCCACCACCCAGCCCGTGGCCAGGACCCTGGAGCCCGGTTGGGCACCTTCCGGCAGGGCAGTGGCGGGGTCACCGACTACGTGCTGGAGTTCAGACTGGCGGCAACGGAGAGCGGTTGGAACGATCAAGCGCTTCGTCTCACCTTCATGAGGGGGCTCAACGACGCTGTCAGGGACCAGCTCGCGACCCGTGAGAAACCTGAGTCCCTCGAGGACCTATTCAGCCTCGCCATTCGCATTGACGGACGCCTCCAGGAGAGAAGACGTGAGAGAACCCGACAGGTACCTCCAGAGGTTCCCCAGACCCCCCGTACTCGTGACGGTACTGCGGTCCGCCCTGCTCCCAACACGACTGGTGGTTCCTTCCCCTCCCGTTTGGTGCCCGGGGAGGAACCCATGCAGCTGGGACGTTCACATCTTAGCCAAGCTGAACGGGAGGCGAGGTTCAGGTCCGGCCTTTGCCTCTACTGCGGTCGGGATGGACACTGTATCGCCAACTGCCCCACCCGGCCAAAAGACCAGGCTCGCCGGGACCCCGGGAGATCCTGGTGAGCCGTTTTTCTCGTTCCCAGAGCCGTGCACCACATAGCCGTCTGATGAGCGTCACCCTAGCCTGGGCGGACCAACGGGCCTCGTGAGGCCATTGGAGGTGTTCGCATTGGACCAACACCGCCTGGCTGACATCACTCAACGCACCTGTCCTGTCCTGCTCACCATTGCTGGTAACCACGTTGAGAGACTCCAGTTTTTTATCACCAGATCCCCTCTTGTCCCAGTAGTCCTGGGCCGGCCCTGGCTCGCACTGCACAAGCCCCACATCGCCTGGTCCTCCGGTACCATCAGGGGGTGGAGCTCCTCCTGTCATGCCCAGTGTCTTCAGGCGGCGTCCTGTCCCTCGCCCCGGAGATCCGTTTGTGAGCCGCCTCCGGACCTCTCGACCATACCCCCCGAGTACCACGACCTCGAGGAGGTTTTCAGTAAGTCCAGGGCTCAGGCCCTTCCGCCTCACCGGCCTTACGACTGTGCCATCGACCTCCGCTCAGGGGCTCCCCTTCCCGGCAGCCGCCTCTACAGTCTGACCGTCCCTGAGAAGGCAGCGATGGATCAATATATCTCTGAGTCCTTGGAAGCAGGACTCATTCGGCCTTCTTCCCCCCCTGTGGCGGCCGGTTTCTTCTTTGTTGGGAAGAAGGACGGAGACCTTTGACCCTGCATCGACTATCGCCAGCTCAACGAGATCACCATTAAGAACAAGTACCCTCTTCCTCTCATGAACTCCACCTTCGAGCCTCTCACCCAGGCTACCGTCTTTACCAAGCTGGACCTCCGGAGTGCCTACCAGCTAGTCCGTATCCGAGAGGGCGATGAGTGGAAGACTGCCTTCAAGACTCCCAGGGGCCACTACGAGTACCTGGTAATGCCGTTCGGCCTCACCAACGCTCCGGCGGTATTCCAGGCGCTCATGAACGACGTCCTTCGTGACATGCTGGAGGAGTTTGTGGTAGTATACCTAGACGACATCCTCATTTTCTCCAAGACCCTCGAGGAACACATCCAGCATGTCCGCCGTGTGCTGGAGCGCCTCCTCCACAATCGGCTCTTCGTCAAGGCAGAGAAGTGCCGATTCCACTCCGACTCCGTCGATTACCTGGGCTTCATCGTGGAGAGAGGCTTGACCCGAGCTGACCGAGCAAGATCCAGGCCGTGAAGGAGTGGCCGTAACCCACCTCTCGGAAGGAGTTACAGAGCTTCCTCGGATTCGCCAACTTCTACCAAAGATTCATCCGGAACTACAGTCAAGTGGCGGAACCGCTTTCCAGGCTGACCTCTCCCGCCCTGCCTTTCGACTGGTCCCCAGCGGCGTGTGCTGCGTTCCGCTCCCTCAAGAAGAGGTTCACTTCCGCCCCGATCTTGCTCCATCCAGACCCCAAGAGACAGTTCATCATAGAGGTGGACGCCTCGGATACTGGACTAGGAGCTATCTTATCCCAGAGGTCGGCAACGGACCAGAAGGTACATCCGTGCGCCTTCTACTCGCGTCGTTTCCTCCCTGCCGAGAGGAACTATGACATCGGCAATCGCGAGCTGCTGGCGGTTGTGGCTGCCTTGGAGGAGTGGCGTCATTGGCTAGAGGGGGCCGAGGAGCCATTTACCATTTGGACGGACCACAAGAACCTGACGTACATCCGTGCTTCCAAGCGCCTCAATGGCCGGCAGGCAAGATGGGCCAGCTTCCTCAGTCGGTTCGACTTCTCGCTGATGTTTCGCCCTGGTTCCCGCAACACGAAGGCAGACTCCCTGTCCCGGTTACACTCCAAGGGGGCTCCAACCACTGAGGACCCGACTCCCATCCTCCCAGAGGCCAGGGTGGTAGGAGTAGTCACCTTGGGCATCGAGGGGGTGGTAAGGCGTGCCCTACGCTTCCATCGCGCTCCAGGCAATGTACCGGTTCATCGTCTCTTCGTCCCCGACTCGGTCCGGTCCCGGGTCCTCCAGTGGGGCCATACCAGCCGGTTCGCCTGCCACCCGGGCGTTCATCGCACGTTCTCCTTCCTGGCTTGTCGATTCTGGTGGCCCACCATGAGGAACGACGTCAAGGAGTTCGTACTGGCCTGCGCAGTCTGCGCCCGCAGCAAGGCCTCCCACCAGGCCCCCTCCGGGCTATTGCAGCCGCTTCCCATTCCGAGCCGTCCTTGGTCCCATGTGGCGTTGGACTTCGTCACGGGTCTTCCTTCTTCCCAGGGGAACACGTGCCTACTGACCGTGGTGGATCGGTTCAGCAAGGGGGTTCACCTCGTGGCCCTTCCCAAGCTTCCCTCGGCGGCCGAGACGGCGGACCTCCTGACACGCCACGTGTTTCGCCTCCATGGTTTTCCCCAGGACGTCGTCTCGGACCGGGGGCCCCAGTTCACTTCCCAGGTATGGCGGGCTTTTTGCAAGGGATTGGGGGCAACGGTCAGTCTTTCCTCTGGTTATCATCCCCAGACTAACGGACAAACGGAGAGGATGAACCAGAGTGTGGAGTCTGCTCTTCGGTGTGTGGCTGCCGAGAGACCCGCTTCCTGGAGCCGTTTCCTTCCCTGGGTCGAGTACTCCATCAACTCCATGGTCAGTTCCGCCACCGGCCTCTCACCCTTTGAGGTATCCCTGGGCTACCAACCCCCTCTTTTCCCTGCACAGGAGTCAGAGGTGGCAGTTCCCTCCATACAGGACCACCTCACCGGGTCCCTGCGCCGACGTACCACCCTGGGCAGAGGGTGTGGCTTTCCGCAAGGGACCTTCCACTTCGGTCCTCGGCCAAGAAGCTTAACCCCGGTTCGTCGGTCCTTTTGAGGTTCTGAAGGTACTCAGTCCGGCGGCGGTGAGTCTTAAGCTTCCTGCGTCCATGCACATTCACCCCGTTTTCCATGTGTCCCGGGTTAAGCCTGTCTCTCTCAGTCCCCTGATGCCTCCTGCTCCGGAACCACCTCCTCCCGAGATGGTGGACGGTCACCCCCAGTGGCAGGTCCGCCGGTTGATGGGCGTTCGACGGCGGGGTCGGGGTTCCAGTACCTGGTGGACTGGGAGGGGTACGGCCCGGAGGAACGGAGCTGGGTCTCCCGCCAGCTCATCGTGGATCCCGGCCTGGTCACCGACTTCCATCGTGCCTATCCGGGCGAGCCGGGTCGGGCTGGTCGCCGGGTGGCTCCCGTGGAGGTGGGGGTACTGTGAGGTTTGGTCCGTTCCCCGCCACACGCTCCGTTCCTTTAAGGTACTATGTTGATTGATGCATTCCCCGCCACGCGCTCCGTTCCTTTAATGTGCCGTGTTGATTGGTGCATTCCCCGCCACACGCTTTTGGAGCAAGTATCGATCTCATCACGCAGCTGTCACAGTTTGTAATTAGCGCCCCTGAAGGCTTTATATACACAGACCTTCTTGCTATCGTTGTCGGGTCGTTCTGGAATACAACTGCTTTGCCTGCTTTTTTCCCGTTGCTGTTTCCTGGTCTATATTCTCTCCAGGACCTTTCTGTGGAGAACTGTTTGGAGCTGCGCCTTGTTACCCGTTACGCGTTGCACTTGGGTGAGTGGAAACAAACCCCTCTGGATAATTTGGATTGTGTGTTATTGAAGAAACACAGAAGATATCCTTTTGTTTGCTCTGGATAAGTTCTGATTGTGTGTTATTGAAGAAACACTGAAGAGATCATTTTGTTTGCTCTGGATAATTCTGATTGTGTGTTATTAAGAAGCACTGAAGATATAATTTTGTTTGCACTGACTCTGCTAATTGTGTGTTGGGGAAAACACTGATACATATCTCTTTCTCCGTTTCCCACCTCGAGGAAGAGCTGGGAGTATCTGCAGAGCCGCTACAACATCATATGCCAAATTCCCACCACTGTCGCCAGGAGGATTCTGCAGAGCGGCTGATGACTCTGCCGGAGGCAGTCTCCCCGTTTGTTTGATTACTGTACCTATTCCATCTTTTGACTCTGTAAATAAATACGCCCTAGCATTTGGCTAACTCTGAACTTCCTGTCTGTGCCGGTGCGTTTGAGGTCGGTTACAAACCATAACACACACACACACACACACACACACACACACACACACACACACACACACACACACACACACACACACACACACACACACACACACACACACACACACACACACACACACACACTACCATCTACATAGGGGTATATATTCTCTTCACTTGCTGGTAATCTTCTGCAGCCAAGCACTGTCCCCTCTCTCTTCCTCTCCCCATCTCTCTCTTCCTGTCCCCCTTGTCTCTCCTTCCTCTATTCCTCTCCCCCATATCTCTATCTTCCTTTCCCTCTCTCTCTTCCTCCCTCCCTCTGTCTTCCTTTCTCTCTCTCTCATCCTGTCCCTCTCTCCCTCGTCCTCCCTCTCTCTCTCTTCCTTTATCTCCCTCATCCTCACCCATCTATCCCCCTCCCCCTCTCTCTTCTCTCTCCCTCTTTTTTTCTCTCTTTCAACTTCTTTATTTGCCCTTCTCTCCCTAACCCACAGCATATCTACACGGCAAAGCAATGTCGTACAATTCCCTAAACTCTCTCTCTCTCTCTCTCTCTCTCTCTCTCTCTCTCTCTCTCTCTCTCTCTCTCTCTCTCTCTCTCTCTCTCTCTCTCTCTCTCTCTCTCTCTCTCTCTCTCTCTCTCTCTCTCTCTCTCTCTCTCTCTCTCTCTCTCTCTCTCTCTCTCTCTCTCTCTCTCTCTCTCGTGTATACGTGTATATATATCCCTCTCTCTCCAAACTTTTAAAAGATCACACTATATGGGTACTTTTGAAACGTTCAATGTAGGCTACTCTAATTCGAAAGTGGTCCACACGGCGGGCAATTTTTGTCAGGCGACCGATTTTTTTAAGCAAGGCGACCGACAGAATTCTATCGCCTCCATTGTTATGAATGAGACAACCCACACGGCAGGAGATTTTGAAGCGACGGTTGCGCAGCAATTTCTGTCGCCTGGCAAAAAATCGCCTCGATCCTATTTTTTTAGGCGACGGCAGGCGACACGGACAATGAGGAAATAACATGACTTCTACAGTAGAAGTAGTACAGAAGGGGTCCTACTAATCACCCCAAAATACCCCAAAGTACCCCAAAATACCCCAAAGTACCCCAAAGTATACCCCAAAATACCCCAAAGTATCCCAAAGAACCCCAAAATACCCCAAAGTATACCCCAAAATACCCCAAAGTACCCTAAAATACCCCAAAATACCCCAAAATATACCCCAAAATACCCCAAAGTACCCCAAAATACCCCAAAGTATACCCCAAAATACCCCAAAGTACGAGAAAATACCCCCAAGTACCCTAAAATACCCCAAAGTATACCCCAAAGTACCAGAAAATACCAGAAAATACCAGAAAATACCCCAAAATACCCCCAAAGTACCCTAAAATACCCCAAAGTACCCCAAAATACCCCAAGTATACCCCAAAATACCACAAAGTACCAGAAAATACCCCAATACCCCAGAATACCCTAATATACCCCAAAGTATACCCCAAAGTACTAGAAAATACCCCAAAATACCCTAAAATACCCCAATGTATACCCAAAGTACCCCAAATTACCCCAAAACACCTAAGATACCCCCAAAGTATACCCCAAAGTACCAGAAAATACCAGAAAATACACCAAAATACCCCAAAATACACCAACGTATACCCCAAAGTACCAGAAAATACCCAAAGTACCCAAATACCCCAAAGTACCCTAAAATACCCCAAAATACCCCCAAATACCCCAAAGTACCCCAAGTATACCCCAAAATACCAGAAAATACCCCAAAATACCCAAAATACCCCAAAGTACCCCAAAGTATACCCCAAAATACCAGAAAATACCCCCAAAGTACCCCAAAATACCCAAAGTATACCCCAAAATACCCCAAAGTACCCCAAAGTATACCCAAAAATCCCCAAAGTACCCCAAAATACCCCAAAGTACCCCAAAGTATACCCCAAAATACCCCACAGTACCCCAAAATACCCCAAAGTACCCCAACATATCCCAAAATCCCAAGTGCCTGGAAATATACCACAAAGTACCACAAAATACCTAAAATGAAAAACTAAAATGTGCACATTTTGTGTAATAGTGTAATAGTGTGTAATAGTGTGTAATAGTGTGCTAGTGTATAGTGTAATAGTGTGCTAGTGTGTAATAGTGTAGTATAATAGTGTGTAATAGTGTAATAGTGTAATAGTGTGTAATAGTGTAATAGTGTGTAATAGTGTGTAATAGTGTATTAGTGTGTAATAGTGTAATAGTGTGTAATAGTGTAATAGTGTGTAATAGTGTGTAATAGTGTAATTTTGTGCTAGTGTAATAGTGTAATAGTGTAATAGTGTGCTAGTGTGTAATAGTGTAATATTGTAATAGTGTGCTAGTGTAATAGTGTAATAGTGTGTAATAGTGTAATAGAGTGTAATAGTGTAATAGTGTAATATAGTGTAATAGTGTAATAGTGTAATAGTGTGTAATAGTGTGTAATAGTGTAATAGTGTAATAGTGTGTAATAGTGTAATAGTGTGCTAGTGTAATAGTGTAATAGTGTGTAATAGTGTAATAGTGTGCTAGTGTAATAGTGTAATAGTGTGCTAGTGTGTAATAGTGTAATAGTGTAAACTATTACACACTATTACACTATTACACTATTACACACTATTACACACTATTACACTATTACACACTATTACACTATTACACTATTACACTATTACACACTATTACACACTATCACACTATTACACTATTACACAGTATTACACTATTACACACTATTACACAAAATTACACTATTACACTATTACACACTATTACACTATTACACACTATTACACTATTACACACTATTACACTATTACACTATTACACACTATTACACTATTACACTATTACACACTATTACACTATTACACTAGCACACTATTACAATATTACACTATTACACACTAGCACACTATTACACTATTACACTATTACACTATTACACTAGCACAATATTATACTATTACACACTATTACACTATTACACACTATTACACACTATTACACAATTGAGCGACAGACGATCGCATCGCCAGGCGACGTCTCTCGCCCGCCGTGTGCGGACCACTTAACTCTTAACACATTTTTAATCAGTGAACTATTTTACTTCCCTCTTTTCCTCTCTCTCTCTCTCCTTTCCTCCGCTTATCTTTTATTCCCTTATCCCCTCTATCCATCTCTCCTTCCCTTCCCCGCTCCCTCTCTTTCTATCCATCCCTCCTCTCTGTGTTTCTCCCTCCCTCTCTCGCCCTCCTTCTCTCTATGTAGAATCTAGTCCTATTTGTCAGCCAATATTGTTCAGGCGTTATACAATGTGAGACAATAGCAGGTGCTGTGAACGCAGCCTGTGCAGTTAGACTGTATTATTGGGGGGAGATAGATTACAGGTGGAGTAAAATGGAATCCCGTGAATCCGGCATAATAATTCAGCTGACAAAAAAGACAGATTATAGCTTCCCTACCGAAACCTGCATGTTTACTCCTCTTTTTCTCTTTTGGACCTTCTCTGTTTCTCTCTCTCTCTCTCTCTCTCTCTCTCTCTCTCTCTTGCTCTTTGCCTTCTCTCGTGCTCCGTCTCTGTCTCTCTCACCCGTTATCTCTCCCTCCCTTCTGTCTCTGCTCTCTCTCTCCTACATTTCTCTTGTTTTGTCATCCCCCTTCTCTCTCTCTCCCTCAATCGTTTGTCATCTCTCCCTCACGCTGTCTCTTCACTCATTTGCTTCTGTCTGCTCCCCTCTGCTATCCTTTCTTCCTGTTTTTTTTATTTGTTTTTTCTTCCACCCACTTGCTTTCCCTCTTCCTCCTTCCCTCCCCTTTTCCTTTTCTCATTCCGCTTTCTTTCTAATCTCCCTCTTCTACCATTCTCTCTCTCTCTCTCTCTCTCTCTCTCTCTCTCTCTCTCTCTCTCTCTCTCTCTCTCTCTCTCTCTCTCTGCATTTTCAATCTCCTGTGGGAATCTACACTGACACTGATTGTGTCAGATCAACGTGCATTTTGCAATCTACAATGCAACTAAATCAACAATACGATCATGGCTCATGCTGCTATACACCTGCTGATCAGAGGGAGCCACCAGGACAGTGGCGGCTCGCCACTAGGGGCGCTCGGGCGCCGCCCCCCCCTCAGGCCCCTGGTTATATGAGAGAAGAACAAGAAAAATAATTTTTTTGTTTTTTGTTTTATAGCCCTATAAATAATATAAACATATTTAAAATGAATAATATTTACTCATTTTAAGTATGTTTGTGTTTCCAATGCACAATATAACGTTAATATATAAAATAAAAAATACTTGTTTTCCTGAACAGGAAGTGACTCACTTTTTGTTTTCTTTTTTTTTTTTGTATTTCTCTGCCCGGGCTAGACGCAATAGCACTCTGAGTGCGCGTCACTGTTTGATCGCTGTATCCGTCGCAGCCAATCAGTGCGTAACGCGTTGTGCGTTGAAATATGACTATTATGTTGGAATCCGGGCGCGATTTGAAGCGGTCTAGGCAGCAGCGTCAAGAATTTCTGTAGCCGCATTTCGCGGAGACGCTCTCTGATTGGCCAACGTCAGTTTTCTTTTTCCGTAGCAGCATTTCGCGGAGACGATCTCTGATTGGCCGAATCCAATTTCTATGTTCCAATTCTAGCTTGGTGGTAAAGATAGTTGTGTTGTTGTGACTGAGATGCGAGCTATTTGTCTTAGAGCGTGACTGCAAGTTCTTTCGACGGTTAAGCTTAGGCACTCTTTCAAAGTTGGTTAAGGTTAGAGTTTGTCTTAGAGCATGGCGATAGAACGCCAGGTAGTTTGCAGTCTGTTCGACGCGGAAATGGACAAAGAAATCAAGTACTGTCTTGTTGTGGTGCTAACAGCTAACAAGCTATATGGCGGATCGGATGCAGTCTGGACAGTGGACAGTGGTCTGGATGGATATACATCATCAACAGCGGATTATACGCTTTATCAAGCCCACCACGTTTCAATTAAACAAAGTGAGTTTATGCTGTTGTGAGATGCAGCTATTTGTTGTTATCTCACACAGTACTTGTTGGCTATAAGCTATATATGGATGCAGTGTGGAGGGACATGCACAATGGACAATGCCATGGAGTGGATATATACTTTATCAAGCCCTGCTGCCTGCTCTGCTGTCAATTTAACAACAACAACAAGGTAGATTTGCAATACTCTGTCTTAGCTGGTGAGTCGCAATCTTTTTCTCTCTCTCTCTCTCTCTCTCTCTCTCTCTCTCTCTCTCTCTCTCTCTCTCTCTCTCTCTCTCAGCCACTCAGCTAACGCTTCTCTCTCTCTCTCTCTCTCAGCCACTCAGCTAACGCTTCTCTCTCTCTCTCTCTCCCTCTCTCTCTCTCTCTCTCTCTCTCTCTCTCTCTCTCTCTCTCTCTCTCTCTCTCTCTCTCTGCGTGTGTTTGGAGACGGAGCGAGTTTTGTTTCTAACTTTTCTATTTATATATTGTGTTTCAAGTTGTGAATTAGACTGTACTTTATTTGACTGGTTGTTGTGTGTTGTTGTAACAGCTGAGCGACTCGTTCATAAGAGCCGATTCATTGCCGTGAGCGTGAGTCGAATCGCTCACGTCTTGCCATGAGTCGGTTGCGTGGTTGAATTGAACTCCAGTTTGAACAAGCTGACTCTAGAGCTATGTGGCAGGGGCTCAAAACGATGACAGACTACAAAGGCGCCTCCCTCAAACTGAACAGTGACATCTCCTTAGCAAACGACCTCAATACCTTCTATGCGAGGTTTGATGCTGGTAATAACAACACCAGCTCACAAGCCTCGGCAATGGGGGGGGGGGGGGTCGGCTGCTGATGGAGGCGCAGTGTTCAGGGTAACAGAGCATGAGGTGAGGCGGACCTTTAAAAAAGTGAATATCAGGAAGGCAGCAGGTCCGGACGGCATCCCCGGCCGCGTCCTAAAAGTCTGTGCCGACCAACTGGCCCCAGTATTCACTGACATATTTAACCTGTCCTTAGAACAGGCTGTCATCCCCACCTGCCTGAAGAAGTCCACTATTATCCCTGTACCCAAAAAATCCAAGCCTGCTTGCCTCAACGACTACCGCCCTGTAGCTCTCACCTCCATAGCCATGAAGTGCTTTGAGAAGCTAGTAAAGGGCTACATCTGCTCCTCCCTCCCCATCAACATGGACCCCCTGCAATTTGCATACCGCCCCAACAGGTCCACGGAGGACGCCATATCCCATGTGCTGCACACAGCAGCATCACACCTGGACAAGAGGCAGGGGAACTATGTGAGAATGCTATTCATCGACTACAGCTCGGCATTCAATACCATAGTCCCCTCCATACTCATAGCCAAGCTCAGGGACCTGGGCTTGGGCTATGACCTCTGCCAGTGGGTCTTGGACTTCCTGACTGGCAGACCCCAGGTGGTGAGAGCAGGCAACTGCACCTCCTCATCCATCACCCTCAACATAGGGGCCCCCCAGGGCTGTGTTCTGAGTCCCCTCCTCTACTCCCTGTACACACACGACTGTGTGGCTCAGCGGAGTAGCAATACAATCGTCAAATTTGCTGACGACACAGTGGTGGTGGGCCTGATCTCTGCCAACGACGAGAGGGCCTACCTGGAAGAGGTCAAGGTCCTGGCGGGATGGTGCCAGGAAAACAGCCTCTCCCTGAACGTCAGCAAAACAAAGGAGATGATTGTGGACATCAGGAGGTCGGGGGTCAAGGACTACAGCCCCCTCAGCATCGACGGGGCACCGGTTGAGAGAGTCAACAGCTTCAAGTACCTCGGAGCCTACATATCCGAGGACTTGACATGGACCACACACATTAACAGTGTGGTGAAGAAGGCACGACAACGCCTCTACTTCCTCAGGCGCCTAAGGAAGTTCCAAGTCAGCCAGAAGATCCTTAAGAACTTCTACTCATGTACAATAGAGAGCATCTTGACCGGCAACATCACCTCCTGGTTTGGGAATAGCACTGCAAAAGACCAAAGCAGACTACAAAGAGTGACACGTTCAGCCGAACGCACAATTGGAGGGGGGCTCCCCACCCTCCAGAACATTTACTACAAGCGTTGCAAGGGCAAGGCTAAGAGAATCATTAAAGACTCCAGTCACCCGAACAACTGCCTCTTCGAACTGCTGCGGTCAGGCAAGCGATACAGGAGTCTCAAGGCGAGCACAGAAAGACTCAGAAGTAGCTTCTATCCCCAGGCCATCAGGCTGCTAAACGAACAATGAATGAACACTACACAACAACAACCACCAAACGCACATAGCACACACATCCACACGCACACACCCACTTTAAACAAACACACTGTAGCACCCACTCCACACACTTTATAGCACACACCCACTTTAAACAAACACACTGTAGCACCCACTCCCCACACTTTATATTTATGGATGAAGGATTGCACTACAACTCGTACACCTTACTGTAAATTGTACCTAAAATTGTACCTCATCCCATTTCTGCTTTGCACTAGATAGTACTGTACATTAGTACACTGCATAGTATTGTGTATTGTATATTATATGGTAACTCAGAACATTGTACATATGTCTATACCGAACACTGTGACCTCATTTTCTTCTTCTAAATTCATGCTATATTATGTTATTATGTTATTTGATACTATCTTGTCTAGCACAGTCTCTGGAGCGTAACAGTAAGAAGCATTTTGTATGAAAGTATTCTGTACTTCTGTATGACAACTATTAAAGAACTTGAACTTGAACTTGAACTTGGTACATGTTTGCAAAATGTTTTGGTATAGCGCCCCTAGTGGAGAAAAATCCAGCAGCCGCCACTGCACCAGGAGGGCCTGTGGGACACCTATCACCTTACCAGCCACCTTCACAGTATAGAGGCTTTCTGTCCCTGATGTTCAGGCTATCATACAAAGCATTCATAGAAAAGGTAAGAACAGATACATACAGTACAATAGTATTCAACACCCTGTCATGTCCTCCAATCCTGCCTATAGCCCACAGAGCCCCCAGTCCTCCTCCCGCTCTCTCTTTCCCTCTCTACTCTTTGTCTCAGTCTCTCTCTCTCTCTCTGCTCTCGCTCGTCTTTTCCCTCTCTTTCTCTAATTAGAGGCTTCCGGTTTTCCTCATATGGGCATCTCCCTGTTCCCTCCTCATCACGACTCAATTTTACAGAATGAGTCACTGTTTCATACAGATTTGACTCTAGTTATCCTTGTTTCTGTTCCATCAACATATTCCACCTAATTCCATGTTTTCTCCTGTGCCTCAGAGGAGGCCGCCCGTCTCCTGCTGCCTCCACTCTGGACCCCTGCCCCTACCTGCTTTCCCCTGTCACACCCTGGACTCAGCTCAGCCCCCTTTCTGCTCACCGCCCTTTCTGCCCAGCTCCCCTCTAGCCCTTCCTCCCAGCCAAGTCCTTCCCCAGGCTCTCCTCGCCCCAAGACCCGCTCAGCCCGGACTCCCCCAGCCCTTCATTAATAAAACGCACACATCGTTGTGTTTTACCCCCTGCCTGTCTGCCGGTCTCTGTGTTCTGTGCCTGGGTTCTCATGCCCTAGCCGTGACACACCCTTGTGTAAATAGCTACAGTGCATGAGATAAGATGTATTGATCACCCATCTCCATCTCCGGCAAAACCATAATCACCACAGACTCATTCAAATTTCTCGCCACCCACATAAGCAACAACCGCAAATTGAAAACCAACACAGACCACATCTACAAAAAGGCCAATCAAAGACTCTTCTTCCTCCGCCAGCTCAAAAAATACGGAGTCAAAAAACATCTCCTGCTCCGTTTCTACCAGGCCATCATTCAAAGCATCCTCACCTTCTCCATAACAGTTTGGTAGAGCAGTCTGGACAATCACTCCAAAAACAAACTGCAAATAATAATCAATAAATCCTCCAAAATAATCCTCACCCCCCTCCCATCACTCGAATCACTCCACCGCCAAAGCACAATAAGAAGAGCAAGAAGAATTATCTCTGACCCCACTCACCCAGCACACCACATCTTCCAGCTGCTGCCCTCTGGGAGGCGCTACAGATCCCTGACCACCATAACATCCCGCTTTAAAAACAGCTTCTTCCCCACTGCCATACGGACACTGAACTCCCTGTAGCAACCCCTCCCCCCCCCCCCCCGCAACCCCCCCTACCTCTGTTGCTATGGACATGGACATAAACTATGATATTGTGGTCTTTGTAATTATGTATTTAACTGCATGTAGTATGTATGGTGTGGACTCGAGTCACATGACTTGGACTAGAGTCAGACTCGAGTCACCAATTTGATGACTTTAGACTTGACTTGACCAAATCAAAAAAGACTTGCAACTCGACTTTGACTTTAACACTGTGGGATATTTGTAGATATCCTGATGAAGAATGTTCTCAGTCAACCGAGGTTTGGATAATAACAAAGGTTTATTAACCAAACAGATAGAAATATACATAGTACATAGAGAGAATGGCTGAGGGCTTCCCCCAGGTGATCAGCTGAAATGACCCAGGTAAGAAGACCTCGATTGTGGTCGGGAGGAGCCCTTTATAGTTCAACAAGGGGGGTGTGTGGTCCCATTTGATAGGTCAATTGGGGGGGGGGGGGTACAGGTTTGGGGAGAGGAATGTCTTATTCCACAGAGAGGGGGGGGGGGGTGCAGGTAAGGGGGACACAGGGGAGGGGAGTATATTTACATGAGGACATATTATACCACAATACTCACTTTTCTTTCTTATAATGTGGGTGAGATTAATGTATAATATACCAGGATTGTTTGGAACAGGTAAAAGTGAAAATAGAAAAAATTAAAATAATGAAAATTTTGGCCGATGTGATGTTGGTTGGCATAACAGTTTAAAATAGAATTATTTACATCTATGATTCATGACATGATCGACTGGACTGCGGTCTGTGTTATTTTGATATCAGAGATGTGGGAATAGATATCACCCTTTTCTTTTATTAATTGCTCAAAATACCTATGTCAATGAGTGGTCCTCAACTCTGATATCAAACCACAATTAACATAAGCTATAGCTGTGCATATATCTTGGCATACCTTCAGTCGTTCATGTCGTGACTCAGGGGAGCTAATGTGATGGTTGTACATACAGTCATCGTAATAAACCAATTAAATACATGCACTGTCTCTGTGTGGTCAGAGTGCACAGGGTGAAAAAACTAAATTGTGTGCATAATTAATAGGAATAGGATTTACACATAAGCATTAACTTAGTGGCTAATGTGTACAAAAACATTTAAACAACCGTTAACCTAGTGGTTAATAAAACTAACATGATTGATTATGGGAAACTGTTCAAAAATATATATATGCACAATTTATAATGATTCTTGATGAAATTACTTAGGATCCAGTTGTATTTAACCTGAGTTTGAGTGTCACTTTCATCTGTGATTGAAAGATTGATCTTTACTTAGAATCAGGCAATTTTGTAACCTAAGTAATTCAAATGTGATGTAATGTGATCATGTGACCACTTCTTCCTTCAGCAATACATTTTAGCTCATTATTACTAACCATTGTTAATGCTTTCTCATTGATTTCTTTTCATCACATCCCTAGTTCATCGTTTTGCAGATACATACAATTGTGTGAAAAGTTTCCTGCTTGTGAAGGTATTAATCTGAATGATGTTGCGTCGTTGTTGACAAGGTGTTCTCTGTCGGTCGTGTGGCAGGGCCAAACAGTAACACATAAAAATTAAATAAATACATAACAATGTGGACACTGTGTGTTCAGAAGTCTCTTGGTTCACAGGTCTCTGATGATGTGTCTCTTGTTGACGATGCAGTCGGGAACATTCACTGGTCCATCATTCAGAGGGGGCCTACAGGAGGTCGCCGTCCACTCCCTGTGTACCTTGTCAAGGGTCACTGGTAGCAGTCAACTATAGTGGCCTTGCAGACTCTTTTCCTGGAGCCTATGTTGTTCTCCACCACCATCACATGTCTGCCACTGTGCTCATGCTTGACCTTTATCAGGCCTTGAGACATGGCGGTAGGGTGGTCTTGAACGTGCTGTGTGGTGGTTGGTCCCCCGCTCCCCGTCATCGCGGTACCAGAGGGGCGAGGGTTTGCTGGTGTAGTGGCATGTCTGTAGGATGCTCTCTCTCACACGGATGACAATCTTGTCATGGGAATCCACCTTGATGGTCGGGGCTTTGGTTCCCATCTGCAGGTGATGGGTTTGGTCTGCCGTGGTCTGCAGTGCCGGGGTGGAGGCCGTCAAAGGTTGATCTCCTCTTCGTCAGTGTCTCCTTGGTCAGTCTCCTTCGTGGTCCCCTGCTCCACTTCCTTGGGGATGGCGTCCCTGGGTGGGCTGGGTTGGTTCTCCCACGGTTGTTGTCGTCGCCCTGGTGGTCCTCTGCTGTCGTGGGTCGCTCAGGTCACTGGGTTGTGTTCCTCCTTGCCTGGTCGCGCCGTCGTTCGTGGTTCAGGTCACGCGTCGTCTCACTCGTCCTGTCCTCTCACCAATTTATGATCTGAGGATGATAAAAACTGCCTTAGAAAACCTCCTTACATAAATGATTCAACGCCTTTCTGCTACAGAGGAAAATCATTTAGGGTTAATTCATTTCATTGTGTAATACCATCGTGCATTTGATATCGTTTGGATCCGATCTTTGCATGGAATCAGAAACATTTATTTTTTATCTTTATAATCTGTGATGTCAAATTTTATTTGATCTTACCTCAGGATGCGTTGGGTGTATCTCAGGATACTTACTTCGCCACGCCTTCTCTGGCGTTATTCACGTCTCAGTGTGGCTCGTCATAATTTAGCATGGGGGAAAAACATAAAATCTAGGCAGCCAGTTAATTTTGCATGAAAAACAATCATTCATTTTCTCGTCTACTCTTAAGTAGTATTAATTTAATTACCTCTAATATACCTTGTGCATTTTGATAATCATTGTGTAAATGATTATCCTGCTTTCAACTGATACAAATCATTCTAACCCTAGCTAACCTTACTGTGATGCATTTGTCCTAATAAACTAACCTACACTGTAGCACTCAACACTTTGATGAACATTGTTACTCAGCTGATAGAGTTGTGCCCTTTTTGATGTCCTGTCATACAGAACCTGTGAGTCGCTTTTGGATAAAAGTGTCAGCTAAATGATCAATGTATGTGTATACCTTGTACATTTAGATAATTGTGCTTCAATTTGTGGTTGATATTTTGCAGTCATGGAAATGTATTAGTTGTTAAAAGAATAGTCTAAGGAATAGTCATGCATGTTATTGATTATAAACAGAGAATAGAAGGAGGAGATTGTAAGTAAAGTTGTTTTCATCATTAATCTTTCATCTCGGGCACTTCTACTTTGTCTGGTTTTATTCAGAATTCATCTCTAATTCGTGTGCCTCTTGAAAAGAGATGATGAAAACGACTGGTTAGTTATTGTTAGTATGGGAATTAGGTAGATTTTCATGACTGCAACATCATCACCTGTGTTTATACTATACTAAGTTGAGTCTCTAGGTGTGGTCAGAGTGTAGGCATACCCTGTGGGTTTCAAGTGCCCATCCTAAATAGTGTCTGCTATCGTCGTCTCTATTGATTTCCCTTTAGCTCCAAACTGCTTTGTTCTAATGTAGATTAACTCAGTCCCTTTCTGTCTCTTGATTGTCTGTTTGCTTCTTGTAAACACAATTTACATGTGGGTGTTTGGATGCAGATTTGTTTTAAATGGTCAATCGATTGTCTCTCAGCTCCACACCATCTTCGGTTGACATGCAAATTGTTGGAGTTTCAGTCTTTTGTGATACAATTTTGGGTGTAGGTCTCTGCATCTCGCCTCAGAGCCTGACTGAAAATAAAAACACATGTTAATTTTCCACTTCTAAGACCATTTGAGTGGGTTCTTTGTTGATTGTCTGTGAGCTTAACAAAACATCAGCTATTTCTCATCCATCCCATCCTAGGATGTAATGATAGTGTTATAATTTATCAATCATATCGCATATGTACACAAGCATCATATGAATGTGGAACCACACATTTTGAATCATGTTTAAAAATGTCTTACAATGGAAAGGGCTAGTTATCTTTCATTGGTTATTTAGATAACACATTAACTCAAGTGAATATAACCTAAACATCTTACTTTTAAACATAATCTATGTTGTTTGTGCCCAAGTTTTTAACATTAAAAGCGTATAAAGTCTAATCTAACGCTGTTTATGTGGACTACAATTCCTGTACTGCCATATACCGGAAACCGGGAGTGTTTGTTTAGCTCCCCGTATTGGTCAGTATGATCGGTACGCCCACAGATGTATTATAATTCTGAAACAGACACTGTAATTAGCTTTATGTGACTTATAATGTGTAAATTAAAGCAACATAAACACTCAAGTGATCTGAGATAGTTGTAATTTACTGTAACTGAGATGATAGTTGTGTATGTACAGTTACTCCCTTTTCTTGACTCCTTTTGTATCACAAACAGTACTGAATTTGCAAATCTGGTATGTCATAAATGTATAGATGTAGCAGTACTGACTATCTGTATGTCATGTATGTCATAATATGTCCTGATGAATTGAAAATGGGGGACCCTGATGTAAACAAGACGAAAGTCTCTCTCTGGTCTGCATCCCCTTAACAATTGTGTGTATTGAGCTGTACTGTATTGTACCCATTCTGCAATCTGTTAATAAAGTTTTCAATCAATCAATCAAAGCATCTATATTTATGATTTTCATACTCACCGGGGAAAGCTGTTGTGTTGACGTCGTATATTATAATCGAATAGTGGTTCCAGAGGCTGTAGCACGTTACGTGTCGTCAATGCAATGTTCGGCTCGTTTCTCCGGTGGTCTGGGATAATGCAACCCTGGAAACACTCTTCTGCATCTCGCCACCGCAACTCAACATTTTCCAATAGCAGCGCGCACATACATATACAAATAAAACATATACTACACGTGGATTTCACGCACCCTCGGCCTTGGGCACATTCAATTTTACGTTCGCCTATGTATGGATAGTTTCATATAAAATCATAACTTCACGGCGCGCATAGCGTGACGTCATCGCTCCAAGCGACGTTCGTGCGTTCTCATTCGCCTCGGAAATAACGCTTTGCAATTCATACAGTATTTTTCCCACAAGCTCTCAATAGCCTGGAATTCCTAAACCAGCGTTTTGTTACCGAATGAACGCGCCTGTGCATATGTGAAAACGTAAACAAACTGAATCAATAAAACTATACTTCCCAAATGGTCGTTCCCGTGGGCCGGATTTGTTGGTTCCGGAAATTACTATCCTAGTTTGTCGCGTGAATTGCACTTCAATGTTATTCTCTATATAACGGTACTCGTCTCTCAATGCTCGTCGCGCTATCCGTCGGTTTCTTTACTCAATATAGCACCGCTGCGGGTTCTATACTGTGCACATACAAACGAGACTTTAAACAGACAAACAAACATTAATACATATAAGTTAACGTGTGTGTATATCTGACTGTATTGGATCGCTGTACGTTTAGTCGACCAGCATCTGCTGCGACAAGGCATTTATCCCTTGATATAATTACACATCGTTATTAAAGTCATAACGACCGAACCTGACTTCGAAATTTACCAGCGATATATTAGATTATATATACCTTTTAATCATACTCTCGGTCCCTTCGACCCGCGACTAATGTCCCGTTAAATGTACATTCACGTACTGCCGAGGCATCGCCGGTCATCTTCCCGCTATCTGTATTAATCAATTGGTTAATTCAATCCAAATACATCGTTTTCAGGAATGGAAGAGATTGTGGGCTTAGTTTGAGGTTGAAACAATGAATATTATGACGCTACTCTGGTAATTAATAGGTTCCAATAGAGTAGCGTTTTCCAAGGATATCACATCATAATAAGCCCACGTTTCTTGCCTTGTTGCCTATATTTTAGCCTGCATCAGCTAGACTTGGGTTAGCAAACCAACAACCTTATTTTGTGCCCTAACTTTCGGTTTGGCAACAGCTCAAATCCGGGAATAGCACTAACAACCCATCCTCTCAGAACATCTGTCCAGATAAGGACCCAGGTACACGCGTTTCCCCGGTACGATTCTCAATACAGATCAGATATATTAATGCACATTATTCGTACTCAGCCATGATCTCAATATTTGACAACATTCTGTAATGTTCACCTGGCACAGAGAAAAGCGGGAATGTTTTAATTCCTTGCCATACATTTTTGGTCGACCATCCTATTATACTCACTTTTCTCTGTATAGCTGAAACAATACAGCACGCCGGTAGGACGCAAGAGTCCGTCTCAAGTTCGTAGACGCCAATTGTGGGATATTTGTAGATATCCTGATGAAGAATGTTCTCAGTCAACCGAGGTTTGGATAATAACAAAGGTTTATTAACCAAACAGATAGAAATATACATAGTACATAGAGAGAATGGCTGAGGGCTTCCCCCAGGTGATCAGCTGAAATGACCCAGGTAAGAAGACCTCGATTGTGGTCGGGAGGAGCCCTTTATAGTTCAACAAGGGGGGGGTGTGGTCCCATTTGATAGGTCAATTGGGGGGGGGGGTACAGGTTTGGGGAGAGGAATGTCTTATTCCACAGAGAGGGGGGGGGTGCAGGTAAGGGGGACACAGGGGAGGGGAGTATATTTACATGAGGACATATTATACCACAACACCAATGACTCGTGACTTCACTTGGACTTGAGCCTTATGACTTGAGAATACTTGATACCTTCCCCTATGCCCAACGATTAAAAATGATGTTATTAAATGTGACGTGAATTAATTCATTTCCAGCGAATAGACACTTCATTCGTGCAGTCCTGGCTCCTGTGTCATCTGCGGAGACACGTTGTGGGCGTGTTTTGTTTACTTGTTAGACTGTCATGGCGGCGCCCATGTCGAGTTTTTACACATGATATTGGATATTCTCACTATTTCTCTTTTGTTGAGCACAAAGAAAAGAATGTTTTAGTTAAATGTAAATTGTGTCTTGGCTCAATCTACTGCCCACTTTGTTTGAAACAATCTGACAGCATCCAACCAATTTGCGCAAGAGAAGAAGTAACGTTACGAACGCTAATAACGACGGATCCAGTGGAAAATGATACCAAATATTGCTTTGTTTGCCTATAAAAACGATGTTGTGGTCAACAAAAAATGTATTGCAGTATGCAAAATGTGCGGGTCGAAAATCACAGATGGAGAAGCAACAACTTCCAACTTCGTTCGACATTTGAAGCTGCACAAATGGTAAATAACTTGGCTTGCTAGCTACAGTAGTTACAGTAAATCAATGAGCCATCGACACAGTCAGTGTGGTAATGTTATAATTACATACAAGATTGATACACAGCTGGCTAGGCAGTTGGTAGTCATAGTCTTGTCTTATAAAATAAATAAACAATCAGCAATGTCTCGCTTGATAAATAGCCAGCAGTAGCCTAACAGTACTGCTGCTCCTTAAAAAAATGTATTGATTGAAATTTGTATTAACAGATTGCAGAATGGGTACAATATAGTATGGCTCAATACAAACAATTGTTAAGGGGATGCAGAGCAGAAAAATACTTTCGTCATTGATCCAAGAGAGAGAGAGAGAACTCACACACAAATTAGGCCCTATAATAAACTACCTAATATACGAAATGCAGAGATGCCTTGTCATTTCAGTACACATTTTTTATACCCAAAAATGTATAAAGGGTTAAGGTAGACTAGTTAGTTGAACCGAGGTCTGCTATTATGGATCATGTGCCATATACTGTATATACAGGGCAGGCAGATGTTAAATAAATTATTGGTCCAAGTGGGAAGACCTTTCAAATGGATATGGTGATCCTTATTCTTTTTTTCCCTCAATATACTCCTGAACTGGTTTTCTCAAGCAGCTCTTGCCCAAATGTATCTAGTTGTAAAACTAACCCTGATTCTGAATATTATTACATTTATAGAAATTAGATTATGTTTTGCCAACAAGTTGATAATGACATTTTTTGGTGAAGCGCGTATTATGACTTGTTTAGGACTCGAAACTCAAAGGTTAGGACTAGGGACTCGACTTTGGGACTTGTCAGTCTTGACTTGGGACTTGACTCGGGACTTGCCTGTCTTCACTTGGGACTTGACTTGGGACTTGAGTACCAAGACTTGAGACTGACTTGAGACTTGCAAAACAATGACTTGGTCCCACCTCTGATGTATTGTAAGTAGGGGTGTAATGATGCATCGATTAATCGAAATGCATCGATTCTAATGTGTTCGATTTGATGCATCGATTTGAATATGTTAGAATGGATTATAATCTAAATAAAAAAAATTATGTTTTTTTGTGTGTGTATTGTTTTTATTGACCTATAGTCCATTCATGCTGAGTGAATCAGTTCCCCCAGCCACATTTGTGTATTCAAATTTTTTTGGGGAATTAACTGAGGTCGAATCGTTACACCCCTAATTGTAAGTGATGTTGTTCTATGTTCTATGTTGGAACAATGCTGTAACTGCACTGAAAACAAATTCCACCAGCCTGGCTGGGTGGTCATTAAATAATCTAATCTAATTAAATCTGATCATACTTGTGTGCCATGTTTTCTATGCAAAATCCTTTTCTTCAAAGTAACTAGTAACTGATGGGTTCAGATTAGGGATGCTCGATATTGGCTTTTTTACCGATACCGATATACCGATATTGTCCAACTCTTAATTTCCGATACCGATATCAACCGATATCAACCGATACCGATATATGCAGGGTTTCCTCCCCCAAAAAATTGAATAATTTCAGGTAATTAACATTACATATCTCTTGTTGTGGAATTAACACAACATTATGCATACTTTTGACAATAAATTAAATCAGAATTTGTTCTTACTTGCTTGCCTGGGTAAATAAAGGTTAAATAAAAAAAAATATAAAAAATTAAGAAAATTTGAAAACCAATACCGATATTTTCCGATATCACATTTTAATCCAGATATCGGCCGATAATATCGGTAGGCCGATAATATCGCACATCCCTAGTTCAGACACATGTAGTGGAGTAAAAGTATGAAATTCCCTAAAATGAAAATACTCATAGCGTAACGTAGTATGAAATTGTACTCAAGTACAGTACTTACCAAAAAGTGTAGATCTATAGGAATAATAGATACAATATAATAGATCTGTGTATACAGTACATCAGGGGTCGGCAATAGGCGGCCCGCGGGCCAAAATGGGCCCGCCAGCAATAATTTCTGGCCCGTCAGTTTATTTTGAGAATATGATATTTATTTTACGTGCAGGAAATATTCACTTGTGTCTTTGTGAAGCTGTATCTATCTATTCATCTATGTCTGTCACTATAGCCAATTGAAATGCTATGTAGCGCGCCGGCTAGAAGCCAACCTAAATAAATCCCCAGGCTTTACAATCAGAGCGGGTGATAGCATTATTGCGGATAAAGAGGAGGTCACCTATCTGGGTTGTATTTTAAACAACAAACTTTCTAACAGCAAAAATTGCACTAAAAGTGATTACTAAGGTTAATAAAAAATAAATAAAAAATGTATTTAGGATTTCCTCTTTTATTAACCTGTTAACCCTGTGCGGTCCATCGGCGGACCGCAAATGACATCTGGTCATAAATCAATATTTTTCAGAGTGATTTTAATTTCAAACGTATTCAAGTATTAACATCATGAACATGTCACAACAGCATGTAGAATGTATATTAACATCAATACGTTAGTTTAGCAATAGGTTAAAAGTGTCATTAGATAGATAAAACTTTTCGATTTGACCAATTCTATCCGCGAGGGCGACCATTTTGGATATTTTTAACCATGGGAATTGTAGCCTTTTTGCGGCCATTTTGTAGCAGAGTTCGACATATATACAGTGGTGCAGTGCTGGTATAACTCGGTATAACGGCGTTATACCTCGGTCACTGAGGCTGAAGTACGCGCAATCGCTTTTTACATGGCATTATCCAACCGGACTCCCGGAGAAGCATGCAGCTGCAGAGCCGCAGAGCCAGCGGCTGACGGCCGCGCTGTATGGCAATAGTATCCAGCTGCAGGACGAGAGCAGCCAAAAAAAACTGTGCATGCGCGCGCATGCGCGTGGAGCGTTTGACCTACTGTCAATTTGCCACTGCACCACTGCATATATATGTAAGTTAAAATGTGAGGCCGAACTTGGGATGAGCAATAGCCCTACAGGTTGTGAATTATTAAATAGTGACATTACGTTAGACGAGGTACAGAGTGTAGTGGACAGAGCGAAACTGAAGAAAGCTATGGGTATTGAGGAGTTGTCGAACGAGGTCCTTAAAATTCCCTATCTGCTGAATGTATTACACTGTTTATATCAAACTTGTTTTAACACAGGCGCCATCCCCTCGATATGGAACAAGTCCATTATTAAGCCCATCCCCAAATCTGCAAAAGCTGACCCTAGAGTCCCACTAAATTACAGAGGTATTAGTTTGATCAGTAAAGTTTATAAATTATACTCAAGTGTTCTTAATAATAGATTAAATAAATACTTAGAATATAATGAAATGTTGGTGGATGAGCAGAATGGGTTTAGGGCTAAGAGAGCTTGTATTGATCATGTTTTTGTTTTGTCATCGGTGGTGAGAGCCAGATTGGACGAGGGCAAGAATACATTTGTTTGTTTTGTTGACTTTAAAAAAGCATTTGACTGGATTAATAGAGAGCTTTTGGACTATAAATTAATCTGTTCTGGTATTGATGGTCTATTTTATAAGGCTATCAAAAGTCTGTATAAGGCCCCATCTGCCTGTCTGCAGCTGAATGATGTCAGGACCGGCTGGTTCCCCACCCCATTCGGTGTAAAACAGGGAGATGTGCTTTCTCCTACTTTATTCGCCCTTTATGTTAATGACCTGGCGCAAGAAATCAAGCAAGCCAATCTTGGTATTCCAATAGATAATATAATCCTAAGTATTTTATTGTACGCTGATGATATTGTTTTGTTTGCAGAAAATGAAGCAAATTTACAAAACATGTTGAATATTATGAGTTCTTGGTGCATGAAATGGAGACTTGCGATTAACAGTGAAAAAACACAGATTATGCACTTCAGGAAAAAACACGAACAGCAGTCATAAGTTTCAATTTGGACCAACGCCCCTGATTTACACACATTCTTATAAATATCTTGGTTTCACCTTTAATGAGTACATGTGCTTCATAGAAGGAAGGAAAATAATGTCTGAGTCAGCAGGAAGGGCGCTAGGGGGCGTGTTGAGTAAAATGAAAGTGTGCACTGACCTTGGGTTTTCAACATTTACACAATTATTTGATTCAATGGTGGGTTCTGTTTTATTTTATGCTGCTGGAGTATGGGGTTTTGATGATGCACCTGAATGTAATGCGATCCAGAACCGGGCCATAAGATACTTTTTAGGAGTCCATAAATACACACCAAAGGGGGCTATAGAAGGGGACATGGGGTGGGACTCTTGCTTGGTCAAGCAAAAAGGTGAAATGGTGAGGTTATGGAACCGCCTGGTCCAGCTGCCAAATGGCAGGGTGACAAAAAAGATGTTTAATTGGGACAGAGCACACGGTCATCCCTGGTCAAGAGAGATGTCCATGATTTTTTCTTCTACTGACTTGAGTATGATTTTCATGAACAATTTGCAGTGTAAGGTTCACATAATTAAAACAAAATTATCAACAATCCATCAGGATAAGTGGAAGGTGGAGATTTGGAAAAAACCTAAACTTAGAAAATATGTTGCAATTAAAAATGAGTATTTTACTGAACCTTATGTAATGTTAAACTTAAAGAGAAGACGGAGGTCTCTGTGTGCCCAGTTGAGGTCTGGCACCCTGCCATTGGCGGTGGAAGTGGGTAGATTCCAGGGTAAACCTGAGGAGGAGCGGTTGTGTGTTCTGTGTGATCTGGGAGTGGTGGAGGATGAATATCATTTAGTTTTTTATTGCCCTTTGTACACCACTTTGAGGAGGGCTTTATTTGAGAAAATTCAAATTGTAAACCCAGATTTGTTTTGGCAGTCTGAGAGTTGTATGTTGAGTTGTTTTTTTGTGGAGGAAATCTTCGGTTTTGCAGGATTTTTGGAGAAGGCATGGCACCTGAGACAAAACACACTGTATCCTATATAATTGTATTTGAATTCACCTTGTTTTTCTGTTTATTTACATTGAGTACAGCTTGTGTTATATTACGTTTTATTGTATTTTCTTGTATTTTTTTATGGCCATCTTGGTCTATGTCATTTGTTAAGTAATTGGTAAAGTATATTATTATATACTTATTGTTATGTGTCTTGTAAGCCCATATGGGCTGGGCATACATCTGTATGTAAGACACGAAAATTAAAAATATCAAATAAAAAAAATAAAAATATATGGTTCTGCGTTGTAAGTTTTTAAAACTACACTTCCTGGAAGATTTTATGGGGTTCAAGGTTCAGAGTTCTGTATGAATTTTTTAAATAACTTAATATTTGGGATAATAAGCCACAAAAGGTAACGTTTTTGACAAATATTGAAAGGCTTTCAAGTTTCTCTTCCCTATTGTTAACATGTAGGAACAATTAGATCTGAAATTAGTTTCAAAACGGTTGCACTTTGGGGAAAATAAAAAAGTACAGTCAATTACAGTCGATTTCATTATCTGTTCTTATGCACGCCTAGTGATACTAAATCCAAATTGAACTTCGGCATTTGAAAGATAATATATGTATATATATATATATATATAAATGTGCGAATTGGCTATAATAAGGTAATTTATAAGCCTCCTATTCTATATTCTATAATAATATTTCAAATTGCATTGGTCCGGATGGGATAATTCAGTACTGTATCTACAGAACCTTCTGTTTAATTGTCTTCCTTTTATTAATTTCCTTAGATCTTTTGTACACATGATCTCAAGAAGGTACTGAACGAGATCAGTGGCAATTTTTAATGTTTGGTCATTATAAGCATGGTGTTATTCACTGTCAAAAATGCAAAGAAAAATCATAATTCATATTCTCCTTTGTTTCATCAAGCAAGCATTAAGCAAGCCTAGTAATAGACACAATATTTCTGACACTGTGAATACATTCCCAGACGTCCGTAGATGTCCCTAGATACCAAGAATATGCAAATGGACCTTGTAGAAGTGGAGCAATATTCCATTTACCTAGGTATATATTTTAGGCAGATTTTCAGAAAATAGGCTCCGGGTGGAAGAGGTTAATAGGAACGCTCTGAGGACCCTAGCTGGAGCCCTCATTCGGTGTCACTTTGACTATGCTTGCACTTCATGGTACAGTAACATCTCCAAACCATTGAAGACAAAGCTCCAGACCTCCCAAAATAAACTTGTGAGACTCCTGCACAACATTCACTCTAGGACAATGAACAATAACAGACCATCAAATATACCCACAACACACACATCCACACGCACACACTCACTTTAAATAAACAACACACTATAGCACCCACTTTACCCACTTTAGACACTAACACACTTTATTGGCATCAATCTCATGCACCTCATTGCACCTCACCACCACAAGGTGGCACCACAAGTTAAGCTACAGATGTGGGACTGGAAAACGAGGTCTCTAACGCCGGTAGCAAGCTAGATGCCGGTGGTTGACGCAAGATGACGTCAGCTGACGCTGCTCTGCCTGGTTCAACCAGTAGGGGGAGTCGAGTTACACGGTGGAGAGAGGGGGCTATTGTACAATCTGTGTGTGTGTGTGTGTGCATGCGACACTAGTCTTGGACATATTATTTTGCAATGTAATGCTTTTCTGTTGATTATTTGACTGTCATTGGTACAGTAATGGTGTGGTATTTTCGATAAACGTGCGTTTTTTAACGATAATCAGCTAGATACAGTGCAGTATTATTCTTTACGAGACAACCCAACGTGCTGGCACCGAAGACCCGCCCCTACTCTGCCTCTGATTCGCAGACTGTGGCTCTAGTTACGCTCTGGGGGGAATGTAACTGGATTGAGCAGGCTGGTGGATCATGTAGTGAATTAACTGGTAAGATAACTTAGGTTTACCGTTCGTTTGTTTACTGCAGTTATGTCAGAACGACAATCAACTAATCAACTAACACTAGCAACTGCTCAAATAAAGCATACCCACATTTGCTGTCAAGTTAACGTTATGGTTATGGTCCCTCGAAAAATAGAATGCGACCGCAAGGCTGGCCGTAACATTAGCTAACGTTCATTTAGCTGGATAGATGTACAGTAGCAGTATTGTCTATCTGTATGTCGTGTATGTCATATATGTTATGATGAATTGAAAATACAAGGCATTTATCTATGTTAAAATGTAAACTGGACCGTCGACTCTTGTGATCAGGCTGTCCTGTGGATCGAATAATCATATTGTCCTATTCACTTCTGGTTTGAATAAGCAGAGATGGAGATTTGTACATTTTAATTTAAAAAAAATTTCTTGATACATAGATGAAACACTCTCTTGGTCAACTCACATTAACAATACTGTAACAAAAATTAGCAGAAGTATTTCAATTATTAGACGGAATGCCTATTTTTTAACAGACACAGCTACTGTACCAAGCAAGTCATACAATCACTAGTTGTGTCACATCTGGACATTAATAAATACAAAAGTGTATTGTTATTGTTGTCATGTATTGTTGTCATGAACTGAATAGATTCCAGAAGTCATAATCCACTTAGTTCCACTATGCTGCTATGTCTATACTACTATGTATCACAAACAGTACTGTATTTGCAAATCTGGTATGTCATAAATGTATAGATGTAGCAGTACTGTCTATCTGTATGTCGTGTATGTCATATATGTTACGATGAATTGAAAATGGGGGACCCTGATGTAAACAACCAGTATGGCCACTACCATTTTTTGTAGTTTGCTTTAAAAATAAGCAGAGATGGAGATTTGTACATTTTAATTTTAAATTTTTTTCTTGCAGGCAGACTGACAACCCCATCAGGACTCAGAAACTGGAACATTTTGCCACCCTTCCTCTGCAGAGTTCAAATAGAGCCACTTCTTCAGATTGCTTGGAGTTATAATAGATGAAACACTCTCTTGGTCAACTCACATTAACAATACTGTAACAAAAATGAGCAGAAGTATTTCAATTATTAGACGGAATGCCTATTTTTTAACAGACACAGCTACTGTACCAAGCAAGTCATACAATCACTAGTTTTGTCACATCTGGACTACTGTCCAGCAATCTAAAAAATAGTAAGATAAAATAGACAGAGTAAAATAGTGCAGTGCAATAAAATAGTAGAATAGAATAGATACAACTTATTTTTTTACAATGAGAATTTTATTACCATTGCAGAATGGGTAAACTACAGTCAATACACACAATTGTTAAGGGGATGCAGACCAGAGAAAGACGTTTGTCTTGTTTACATCAGGGTCCTGTATGCCTCCAAATTCACACTAAAATGTGAGAATAATTAAATCACAACAGAGTTCTTCCTGGGATCTTCTGACCGTGGCGTTCGTAAACGCTCATTGATCCGATCACGAACTGCTCCATACTCAAAAACACTATAGCGGCGTTTAACCATATCAAGCAACGACCGTCGTAGGTTGAGAGGTAAGGCAGACTTTCCCTGTAGGCCGCTCCAATTAACCTTCTGAGCCCACAGTTGGTATGTTGGAAACTCAATTAGCAACATGAACATTCTAGCTGCATAATCATCGGCTCGATTGCCGGCTTTGCTAGAAATTTCGTATGACTTTTGCTCGTGGTCTGCTGAAATGGTTTGCAGTTGTATGTCGGGCAAAAGTGGACCATTTGTCGGCCTCTTTCGTTTAGCCACTGGCGGCTGGGGGGTTTTGAACGGTTCTGGGGTTTTGAACGGTTCTGGGGTTTTGAACGGGGACACCGACAAGCTTATGGTAACCCCTTCAGCCGCTGCTGCAGGCGTGGCGGATTTGCACGGCGACGACGACAGCGGCAAGCTTATGGTAACCCCTTCATCCGCTGCTGCAGGTGTGGCGGCTTCGAACGGAGACGGAGAACCTTCATCTCTTTCAGGTGTGAATAGCTGGCGGTGAAAAGCCCGAGCAGTGACAGAGGGTTCGACTAGCCTTGGTCTGTTTTGTTGGTTGCGTAGCTGTCTAAGCTGTGTGGCGTGCAGATGTTCTGTAGCCTCAAGTCGTCTCTCCAGCGTAGCACGACATTGCTCTGTGGCCTGAAGTTGTGTACGCAGTATGGCCAAGTCTTTCTCCGTCGCCTCATGCCGTTGCTCCAGCCTGGCAAAGTATACTTTGACTATCGACATGATGATTCCATTACACATCTCAGTAATGGTTTTTTCTGCATCTGCTGGTGTGGACTGCGGCGTCAACACGCTTGTAACTGCAGCCTGCACAGGAAAAAAAGGGATGCAAAATAAATTATTATTATTATATATAGTAGTAGTGGAATGGCGAGGATTGCAAAGCAGGTTAGATTGAATGATTGATTGATTGAAAATTGTATTAACAGATTGCAGAATGGGTACAGTTAGGGCTGGGCGATAAAACGATAACGATAACTATCGCGATACATTTTAAATATTTACGTGGCGAGTATGTGTGTGGCGTGAATTCTGAGGCCACGTTTATAGTAGTGTGGGGTATACAGTGGACGTCGTTTCAATATATTGTGGCGGAAGAGAGTATTTTAGTGTCATATTTATTACATTGTCATGAGATACTGTACTCCGCTTGTCGGCTAACTGCTAACGTGCACGGACTGATGATGACATCGACTCGAGACATTCACTTAGCCCACTTGTGTATCCATTCAAAGAAATACAGCTCACTTGCCATTTAGCTCACTACTGTAGTCTGACTAATTTACAGCAAAAATGTTTACACCAGGGTCCCCCATTTTCAATTAATCATGACATACATGAATGAACAGCCAAACCTCTTTTCATTGTACTGTACTTGTGCTGTATAATGGCAATAGATTTTAATCTAATCTGATCTAATCTAGAGGAAGGTGCTGCAGCACATGGATCATCTTTATGAATACAAATACAAGCTATGTTTGAAATCAGCAGACATTATTTTGTTCATGCTCAGTGTTAAAATAATCAACATATTGAGTTCATGACAGCATATTGAATTCTACACCAGCAGTGAAATGTTCTAATGTTGATGCCAGAACAGTGGGCGTGTTTACCTGCTGTAAAACCCACTTGAAGCCATTTAGACCAGTGTTTCTCAACTGGCATGACCTCAGAGTTGCTTTGTCTACCATCACCCCAGACTTTGAGACTCTTGTCAGGAGCAAACAACACCCCCAGTTATCCCATTAGTTCCCTGGGATGTTAAGCTAAAAAGTCTGCTAAGAAACATAATTATTTATTATTATTATCATTTTATTTCATTGTATTTATTATTATTATCATTTTATTTCATTGGGTTTTTAGCCCTAGTTGCACTTTTGTTGCAACCGCAGTTATCCCATGTCTGGATTATACATTGCAAAGTTCATCCTTCCTCTGCAGAGTTCAAATAAAGCTGACTTGACCTGACTTGAAAAAAACAGTGTTGAGACAACCCCCCCCCCCCCCCCCCCACCTCCAATGTACAGCCCCCCCCCCACCCAACCCCACCCCACCTACCCACCTATTAACACCTCATCAAGGAGAGGGGGAAGGGTCGGCTTGAACACATCTGTGTAGAGCAGAGAGCAGTCAGAAATGCTCTTGCAGTATATTAAGACCTTCTCTGTGCTGGGTCCCTTAAGCATGAGTTCTTTACAGTGCCATGAGAATGTCTTGACTGGATCTGACACCACCCTCTTTGATGCCAGCCTGATATTGGCCCGATCTGGCCCTCGCCCCTGTTAGAAAAGAGAAATATTAAGCCCTGTGCAAGGAATAATATGAAAATGTGCCATTGAATAGCCTGTAGCTAGATATGACATTTGGACATGACATGTTTTTCCTCCATAGATACAGTAATTGAATGGAAATTGTATTAACAGATTGCAAAATGGGTACAATACAGTACAGCTCAATACACACAATTGTTAAGGGGATGCAGACCCGTACTGACCTTCATCATGAGACAATTGAAACCGTACGGGTGGACATTTTATTTGAAAGGGCAAAATCTGTTCTAGTCGGCACAATATACAGACCGCCAGATCAAACTGGCTTTTATGATACTCTGGATGTGTGCTTAGCTGGAGCAGAGGATGCGGAAAAAATTCTTATTGGGGATTGGAACACGGATATGCAACAAAAAGATGCACCCGTCTTCAAATCCTTCAATAGGTTTTGTGATCTGCACGGCCTCAGCCAACTAATCACCCAACCCACAAGGATATGTGAATCAACTCAGACTACCATTGACCTCATACTGACCTCTGACAAGTCCAAGATCTCCAATAAAGGGGTTATAGCATGTGGGTTAAGTGAACTGATCATTATATGATATTCTGTACCCGCAAAAAGCTAAAACTAAAGGCTGGCTGTCACAAAACAGTCATATCTAGAGACCTCAAAACCTACTCTAGCGAGGCCTTTAACCTTGAACTGGAGAGTCTGGACTGGTCAGATGAACTCAATGGTACACTGGTTGAAGAAACTTGGCTTGGCTTCAAAACCAAATTTTCATCAATACTAAACAACATGGCCCCCCTAAGAACCACCAGGGTAAAAAATCGCGCTGAGCCATGGATGCACACTGAAATACTGACCGCTATGAAAGCCAGAGACAAAAAATGCTCTGAGTTTCGTAAAAGCCAGTCAAAGCTTACCAAAAGCACGAGCAGTGAACTCCAAGACCATGTGACTGAACTCAAACTAGAAAGAAACAGACTAAGAAATGACGTAAACTCCATGATCAAAACTGCTAAAAAAAATTTCATCAATGACAAAACCGAGGAAAACAAAAATAAACCATGTGAACTTTGGAAATTACTCAACAATCAACTAGGCTGCAGTAAAAAACTTAAAACCAGGTTCTCAAACATAAACATAAAGACAACATAAAGACAACATGCTCATCACAGACAAGCTGGATGTAGCCAATTACTTAAACACTTTCTTCACAAACATAGCCACAACACTGGTAAACAAACTACCCTCCCACTCAGGGCAGTATGGGGTAGAACACATAGTAGCATACTACAAGAACCTAGGCGTCCACAAAGACGACTTCAAACTGGAAATGGTAACTACAGATGAGGTACTCAAAAAACTGAGCGCCCTCCAACCAAACAAGGCCACTGGCCATGACAACATCCCCTCCAAATTCCTCAGAGACTCAGCAGCAGCCATCATCCCAGTCATCACACACATAATAAACCTCTCCATAAAACAGGGACACGTCCACAAGGACTTCAAAATTGCGAGAGTAACACCCCTGCACAAAACGGGCAGCAAATTAGACCCGGGTAACTACCGCCCTGTTTCTATCCTTACATCCATCTCGAAAGTCATGGAAAAAATAGTATACGAACAGATCGAAAAGTACCTCGCGGAAAAAAATCTAATCTACGAATTCCAATCTGGCTTCAGAACATCCCACTCCACTGACACATGCCTTCTCTACTTGAACGACCACATCAAACAAGAGGTGGACGCGGGCAAATACTGCGGCATGGTCATGCTGGACCTACAAAAGGCCTTCGACACTGTCAATCACACCATTCTGATTGACAAGCTAAAAGCAATTGGTTTTGATAGTTTATCAGTGAGCTGGATACAATCCTACCTGGAGGGGAGGGAACAGATGGTGGAAGTAAACGGTACCCTATCCCCCCCCCTCACAGTGAGCTGTGGTGTTCCACAAGGAAGCATACTAGGACCGCTACTATTCCTAATTTATGCAAATGACATGTCGTCAGCTTGTGACTGCAACTTGTTCCTGTTTGCGGACGACTCAGCCCTGCTGGTCTCTGACAAGAACAAGTTACAGGTTGAAAAAGCCCTCAGCTCGGAACTAGGCAAAATCTGCATATGGCTCGCCGACAACAAACTATCATTACACATGGGCAAAACAGAGTCCATTCTCTTCGGTTCAAATAACAAACTCAGCAAGACCGACGGCTTCTCGGTTACAGTGGGTGACAATATTATCACAAGGAAAGATGAAATTACCTACCTGGGTTCCATCCTAGAGGCTAATCTTTCCTGTGACAAAATGGCATCCAATGTAATAAAAAAAGTCAACCAACGAACGCGTTTCTTGTACCGGATCTCCTCTCTGGTAAACAAGAATACCCTGAAGACTCTAGCAGGAGCACTCATTCAAGGGTACTACGACTATGCTTGCACCTCATGGTACCAAAGCACCTCAAAGGCACTAAAAAACAAATTACAAACATCTCAAAACAAGCTAGTCAGACTACTACTTGACCTGACTCCTAGAACCCACCTCACCCCTGCCCACTTTGACAACCTAGGATGGCTTAGAGTAGACGACAGAGTACAGCAACTTGCAATGGGCCTGGTCTACAAGATACACTATGCGACCAAGGTACCCATGTACATGTCGAAATACTTCCCAAAGGTCAGTGAATACCACGATCACAACACCAGAGGGAGCTCCACAAATCATGTAAAACCCAGATTCGGCTCAAACAAGGGACTAAACACGTTTCGCAATTATGCCACATCAATGTGGAACGCCCTACCTAAAGCTGTAAAGGAATGTGAATCACTACCCACTTTCAAAAACACTCTCAAAAAACACCTACGTGAGACTGCAATTCGAAACTGGCCCCTACAAATGTCCTAACCTAGTTGTACAGTAAATGACCAAGTAAGGCTTTGTCAGGATTCCAATGTACAGTGTAAAATGTGCGTGTGTCCCCTACCCAACCCCCCCCCCCCCCCCACCTCCAATGTACAGCCCTCACCCAACCCACCCAACCCCAACCCACCCATCCAACCTCCTCCAATGTACAGTTTCTACGCCAAATGTATATACACTCCTTTTCTGGACACTTTTGTATCACAAACAGTACTGTATTTGCAAATCTGATATGTCATAAATGTATATATGTAGCAGTACTGTCTATCTGTATGTCATGTATGTCATATATGTTATGATGAATTGAAAATGGGGGACCCTGATGTAAACAAGACGAAAGTCTTTCTCTGGTCTGCATCCCCTTAACAATTGTATGTATTGAGCTGTACTGTACTGTACCCATTCTGCAATCTGTTAATAAACTTTTCAATCAATCAATCAAAGAGGAAGACTTTCGTCTTGTTTACATCAGGGTCCCCCATTTTCAATTAATCATAACATAAATGACAGACAGACAGCACTGCTACATCTATGACATACCAGATTTACAAATACAGTACTTTGTGATACAAAAATAGTCTAAAAAAGAGAGTATATACACTTGACGTAGAAACTGTACATTGGAGGAGGTTGTGTAGGTGGGTGGGGGGTTGGGTGGACTGTACATTGGATCTACAAATATACAGTACTGTTTACAGTATGTGTACAAGGGAAGACTACTCGAAATGTGTTGTTTTCTTTGTGCATTAAGCCAGTCAATTTGCTCTTTGTATGGGATTATAACGGAGTTGTTACCCATTAAAAGTTAATGTCTTGCTTTATACATTTGTGTGCTCCCCTCGCATTTGACGATCAATTGGACTTGAAAACAGCAGTGACCACCACTCGTTAGATCATATGAAACAGTAGCCCCTGTCACGTCACGTAAGCGGCAGATAAAACAGTGAAGATCAGATCATTTGATTTACCACTTAATCCAATGTTCATTCCCCACAAGAGTCTCCGGTGACACGAACACCAGCCAGTATTTTCCCTGGGCGATTTGGTCGTCCACTCCTGCACTTTTCCCGGCACACGCTGCCGATTAAGGGCACGTACTTGGTCCTCAATAATGGACATTAGTGGACAAACCACTAAAACAATGGGGTTTTCGTGCCATTTGGAATAGCCATAGGTCTTTGCTGTAGCCGGTATTTTTGTATTTCCGATTCACATTTAGGAGGCATAGCAAGTTCGGTTGTCTCGAAGGAAGGATATAATTCCAACTTGACTTTGACTTTGCGCCTCCTGGCGGCACAAAACAGAAGCCGCACCCACCCTAATAAAACCATTTGACGAGGGACGTTAACGGGCGGTAGAGGCCGTTGGAATGGCGGTAGGAGGGACCTCAATTTGCAATGCTGTAACTGTATACCTCACCATTTCTACACTGTACTGTATCTGCATTGTATAGACTGTACATATACTGTATATGTATATATTTCTTGTGACAGACAAACAAAGAACTACAGGAAACTGAAACAATGAACTATAACTATGGAAAAACCAGACAGGAAACAAAATGACACTGGGGCAAAATAAGAATACTGCAAAGACGAACACTAAACAGATAATACAAGAAGACCAAGACAATAGAAACATAATACCATGAAAAATATGAAACACTAAACTAACGAAAGAGAGAGAGAGGAGAGGAAGACACAGAATACAGAGAGAAAGAGAGACGGAGACAAGGAAAACAAATAATGACAAGGGGAGAGGCCGAGCAGGGTAGAACAGTCCATGGCCTGGCAGAATGTTACAGTAAACATGTATACATACATGGTGAACATGTATGTCCACACCTCAGTGACGCACAGCAGCGAAAAGAAATAGACTTGAAGCGGAAAAAGAAGGTAGCCGCTGAAAATCACTGGCGTATTGCATCTGTCTCTCATGTAGAGTGCCACCTGATGGCTGCATTTAATACAATTAGAACGTATCTGTCACGACACACGTCATGAAAACACTGCCTGTGTAGATTCCTAGTTAGTCTCTCCCCCAGTGGCGTCGTTTCAGTAAAAGCCAAGGTATGGCAATTGGGGAGGGTGGCAGGGGGGTTTCCCCCCCTTGGTGGATTTTTTTGTCAAATCAGTTGCGCAATAGTCACTTTTGGTGAGTTGTTTCTATACAATTCACTTATATGACATTTAGGTATGACACAGGACCACACAAGCATTTTTTGTATAGAAATGTTTCAACAGACTAAAGCAGGGAACCACAATATTTTGCATACAAATTATGCAAAATGTATTATCATAACTGTCTATTATTTTTCTTGCAATTGAGCCAATTTTCCTTAGGTACTGTTTTGAGGTGTGTGTTCAACAGAATGCAGTATCAAAAACACATTCACAAAAAGTATGGGTTACTGAATGCTGAACTGCACTGTTATAATCACTAAGCCATTGTAAGACCTTACCTGTGTCCCTGTATCACTTGTCTCTGCTGCCCTTTGATAAAAAAATGTCTGTATGTCCATTTTCCTTTTTTTGTGTGGCATATTAAAAGTCACTTAGTAAAACTGAGATAATTGACAATATCAAAACATGCTAGGGCTGTACAGAATAGTTCAAAGCTTCGTTCATAATGTTGACATTCGAATTCTAAATCAACATACAAAAATTATAATAAAAAATTAAATAAAATAAAATTTTTATTTTTTATTTTTTATTTGCCAAGGTATGGCGAGTGCCATACCTTGCCATACCAAAATGACGCCCCTGCTCTCCCCCCTCTCTTTCTCTCCCTGCTTTTACAATCTTCTGTCTTAGTCTCTCTCTTTCCCTGATCTTAGTCTCTCTCCCTTTTCTCTCTTTCTCTCTCCCTGCTTTTTCAACTTGATGGCGCATCGTTGCAATGATTGGCATCACTATACTGACATAATGCGCACTCTAACAGAACATGCACCGCAAGAAGCATGAAACTACCTGATGTTCACAGAGATTGTGCACGCCGTTTATACCGTGCTGCCCGCACCGTTTAGACCACGCCGCCCGCACAGTTTAGACCACGCCGCCCGCACCGTTTAGACCACGCCGCCCACACCGTTTAGACCACGCCGTCTGCACCGTTTAGACCACGCCGCCCGCACAGTTTAGACCACGCCGCCCGCACCGTTTAAATCACACCGCCCGCACCATTTAGACCATGCCATCTGCACTGTTTAGACCACGCCGTCTGCACCGCTTAGACCATGCCGTCCTCACCGGTTAGACCACGCCGTCCTCACCGTTTAGACCACGCCGTCCTCACCTTTTAGACCACGCCGTCCGCACCGTTTAGACCACGCCGTCCTCACCTTTTAGACCACGCCGTCCTCACCTTTACAATGTATCAATCGCACCGTTTAAACCACGGCATCTGCCCCGTTTAGACCGTAGCAATCGCACCGTTTAGACCACACTGTCCGCACCGTTTAGACTACGCCATCTGCACCATTTAGACCATACCAATCACACCGCTAAGACCGTCCCCATCGCACCATTTAAACTGCGCTAATCACACCGTTAAGACCGTCCCCATCGCACCATTTAGACTGCGCCAATCACACCGATAAGACCGTCCCCATCGCACCATTTAGACTGCGCCAATCACACCGCTAAGACAGTCCCCATCGCACCATTTAGATTGTGCCAATCACACCGCCAAGACCGTCCCCATCCCACTATTTAGACTGTGCCAATCACACCGCTAAGACCGTACCCATTGCACCATTTAGACTGCGCCAATCACACTGCTAAGACTGTCCCCATCGCACCATTTAGACTGCGCCAAATCACACCGCTAAGACTGTCCCCATCGCACCATTTAGACTGCGCCAATCACACCGCTAAGACCGCACCCGTCGGACCATTTAGACTGTGGCAATCACACCGCTAAGACCGTACCCATCGCACGATTTAGACTGTGCCAATCACACCGCTAAGACCGTACCCATCGCACCATTTAGACTGCGCCAATCGCAAGAACCATGAAACAGGTTTTAGTCTCTCTCCCTTCTCTCTCTGCTTTTTCAATCATATGTCTTAGTCTCTCTCTCAGCTTGAGCCTCTGTCCCTCACCCTCTCCTTCACTCAATCCCTTTATCCTCTTGTTGTATTTTTATTTTTTACATTTGTCTCATTTCCTCTCTCTCTCTCTTATTTCTCTTTATCTCCTGGTCATTCCTATGTCGCTCCAGATGCTTCTCACTCCATCATTCTCTCTCTCTTTGTCGCTCTCTAGAGAGAGAGAGAGAGAGAGATATAGAGAGAGAGAGATGTAGAGATTGAAGCAGACAGATTGCTGTGCAGGGCAGTGGTAGGGTCAAGCTGAACTGAAGGGGTCACTATAAGTCAAACTGAAAGGCCAACATAATCCAGCGATGTAGTGAATTCAGTTATCACAATAAATGACCTTCGCCAAGCTAACCAATAAAACCAATGTGCAGAATATGTTCTTGGGGAGGAGAGAGAGAGAGAGAGAGAGAGAGAGAGAGAGAGAGAGAGAGAGAGAGAGAGAGAGAGAGAGAGAGAGAGAGAGAGAGAGAGAGAGAGAGAGAGAGAGAGAGAGAGAGACAGGGAGGGAGGGAGGGAGGGAGGAACAACGGGACCTGGTGATGGACAGGAAGGAGAGAAAAAGAGAGAGAGAGCAGTCAAGGATGGAATGAGGACTATAAGGTTGGGCAGGGATGAAGATGAGGTTACACTGGTGAAAGGATTTAGATGCTTCATCACATAGCGATGAAACCAAGCATACTCAAAGGTACACAGGTGCAGTTTAGTGTGTGAATGTACATTTTCAGAAAGAAAATACGTTATTTTGACAGTTTTAAGTCATCATCATCATCTATACTGCAATGATACCTCTACATGTGTGTTTGTGTGTGTGTGTGTGTGTGTGTGTGTGCATGCGTTCATCACAGTACTTTTCCAGTTACAGCAGTTGTCCAGTGACACAAGGTGCCCTTGATTGGGGGATCGTTATGTGCTGTGTGATTGCTCTGCACCGTGGTGTGCGTGTGTAGGTACAGTATGTGTGTGTGTGTGTGTGTGTGAGAGAGAGAGAGAGAGAGAGAGAGAGAGAGAGAGAGAGAGAGAGAGAGAGAGAGATTTGATTTTTAAACACAACTTTATTTTCTCACTCAGCAATCAACAATACATCAGAATGTATACTGAAAAACACAGAACAGCTAATAAAATCAAGAAAAATAAAAGACAAACTTCACATCAGAACAAAGCCAAAAACCAACTCCAACTCCTCCACAACTGTACACAACACCCACTTGTAACACCATATCATCTCAAACTCTGCTACATTGCTGGTCAACTTGTAAAAATTAAAATCTGTTCGTAACCTTGCCTTTACCATACCTCTAAACAAGATAGTGGTATCTACCAGCACCGAATCCTCAATCTTTTTCCTCCTACTTAGATAAATGGCCATTTTTGCCTGACCCAGCAGGAAGTTGAAGAGCTGACACTTTAACCTCCTCTTCCTGCTGTACCTGTACCCCAAAATAAACATCTCTGGAGTAAGATGTTCATCAAACATCACAAACATGCGGGTCAGGAACTGAAAAAAAACCAAGAGCCTGTTTCCCTCTCTGTGCAGAAAGGACAGGTGTCTTCAACATCAGAATTAATCACAGAGACAAAAGCGTTCACAGCAACTGCACCATGTAAAATTCTCCACTGTAAATCCCCAACTCTTTTAGTTAACGGTGGTTTGTATAGTGCTCTCCACTCAGGCCTCTGAGCCTCTTGTAGGCCCAGATGAGCTCTCCATGGAGTGTCAACCCTATCCTTCAGCCTGTTTTGGTTCAACACTTTAACACACAGGTAATACATAGCTTTGCCCACCATGATGCTCAGCCTGCAATCAGCAGCACTGCTCACCTCTAACAGACAACCATCACATTTAAAAATAGGGATAAGTTTCACCTCAGGAAAAGAATCATTTACAGCAGGCAATAACTGACCATTACAATAATCAACACACATTTCCAGTTCATTATCAGTCAGCTGCTGTTTCCAGCCTCCCAATAGGCGGCCCATCACCCTGACAGACCTTGTGCCCAGCTGTGAGGCCAGACCGGCAGCATTATCAAAAAGGGGACCGCACACCTCCAGCACATTGCCCAACGTGAACATCTTCGCCTCACACAGCCTTTGCCTCAGTGCTGGCTCGGCCCCACCCTGAAAACGAGTCCCATGAACCACCGGCTCCCTCAGAAGCCAGTACAAAGAGCCACCGTCCTTCAGTCTCTCTTTCGTAAACAAGCCCCACACTGTTAACAGTCCCTTGTAGAAACGGGGCAGGTTTTTCATTGTACATCCCTCTAAATCCATGAGGAACATTGGCTCAGCCAGACTTAGCCCACCACACCGCTCCAGTATGGCTCGGGCCACAGGTCTCCAGACCAGATCAGCCGGTCCTGTCAGTAGTCTCTGAATGAAATGGAGCCTGAACGCAGCTCCCCTACTTGCCAAGTTGACAAGCCCCTGTCCCCCTTCCTCCTTGGGCAGGAAAAGGACACTCTGCGGGACCAAGTGCAACCGGTCCCAGAAGAAGTCCACCATCAACCCCTGCACCTAATTTTCTACTTCTAAATTACATGCTATACTATGTTATTTGATACTATCTTGTCTAGCACAGTCTCTGGAGCGTAACAGTAAGAAGCATTTTGTATGAAAGTATTCTGTACTTCTGTATGACAACTATTAAAGAAACTTGAAACTTGAAACCTTAGACAGTAGGTTCAGTGGCGGGTCCGTACATGCTAGCCGATGCCACAGCATGGAGGACACAAGATTGTTGATAATAAGGACACAACCTTTCAGCGACAGTTTTGGAAGAATCCATTTCCATCGCTTCAGCCGGCCCTCCACTTGCTCTACCACACCGTCCCAAGATAAATCCCCAAGTAATTTAGGCCTCCCCTCTTCCAAGTCAGGCCTCCAGGTAACACAGGTCCATCAATTGGCCCTTTACCCACTGCTAAGGGTACCAAAAGCCCTCACATTTGATTGTACAATGTTAATGTCGTGCTGGGACTTTACCATAATCATGACATCATCAGCATATGCAGACAGTTTGAATTTTATGTCACAACCCGGAAAAGAAAAACCCGACAAATGAGTCCTTAATCTGTGTAACAGCGGCTCTATGGCCAGACAGTACAACATTCCTGATAAAGAACAGCCCTGTCGGACTCCCCTCTGAACCTCAAAAGGCGCACTTAAACCACCGTTAATCTTAAGTACACTCTCAATGTCTCTGTACAAGACCTGGATCATAGCTATAAGCCCAGAGCTGAAACCAAAAGCCTGCATTGCTTTCCACAGGTACTGATGTTCAACTCGGTCAAAAGCCTTTTCTTGATCTAGAGAAATCAGACCAAGTTCACAACCCAAAACACCAGAGAGGTCCAAAATATCTTGAATCAACGTAAGGTTGTCAGATATCAACCTGCTGGGCACACAGTAGGTTTGGTCCACATGGATGACCTGCTCCATCACCTTCCTCAGTCTCATTGCCAGTACCTTTGAGAGCACTTTATAATCTGAGCAGAGTAAAGACACTGGACGCCAGTTCCTGATGTTCTGTAAGTCTCCCTTCTTGGGCAGGAGAGTGATGACCGCTCTCCTACAGCTCAGAGGCAGCCTCCCATTTCTCAGACTATCACTGAGGACACTTAAAAGATCCTCACCAATCACAGACCAGAGAGACTTGTAAAAATCAACCGGGAGACTGTCTATCCCAGGCGCATTCCCACTCTGCATGCTCTGCAAAGCCTCTAGCAGCTCTTGGCCTGACAGCTGTGCTTCCAGCTCTGCACCGTCCTCAGCTGAGACTCTAGGGAGGCCCTCAAAGAAGGACCGTGCCACCTCCGGCTCTTCTTGGTACTCAGTTCTATAGAGCTCTTTGTAGAAACCAACCGCACACTGACAGAGGTCGGCTGTCTCATGCAGCATCTGCCCAGTGTCTGACCTCAGAGAGTGTAGCAGCCTCTTTTGGCCATTCTTGCTCTCCAAACCAAAGAAAAAGTGAGACAGAACATCCATCTGGACCACGTTTTGAAAACGGGATCTAACCAGAGCACCCCTAGCAGAGATACCCAGCAGGTCAGACAGAGCTGATTTTTTCCTTTTGAAAACTTCAATATGTTCTCTTTCTCCAGTGGAGCCTGCCAACTCCTGCATCTCCATCACTTCTCTCTCCAGAGCTCTCATAGATCAGGCCATGTCTCTTGTAACATTGAGAGTGTACTGTAGGCAAAGCTGTTTTATATGTATTTTACCTACATCCCACCACTGTTGCAGTGAACTAAAGTCACGTTTAGTTTGCCTATAGTCAGCCCAAAAAGAACTAAAAGCATCCTTAAAACCATTGTCAGACAACAGAGAGACATTAAAGTGACAATATGCACTTTTACACTTTACATTTTTTATAAAAATGGAACACTGGACAAGGGAATGGTCAGATAAACCCACCGGACTTATGGAACAGCTTGTGACCACACTCATGTGATGTTCAAAACAATACAAACGATCAAGCCTGGCTAACGATAAATAATTATCCCTGGAATGAGCCCAGGTATACTGCTGCTGATTAATGTGGAGATATCTCCAAATATCACACAGTTCAATGGTTTCAACCAGTCGTATAAGACAGGCTCTAGAAGCTGCATGCGGCTCCTGATGATTCCTGTCTAACACGGGATCTTCAGTGCAGATAAAATCACCACCCACAAACAGATACTCCTCACTACTACAAGCACTAAGAGTATTTTTTTATTTATCCAAAAACAATAACCTTTCCAACCCCACCGTTGGAGCGTATACATTTACAAAACACATCTTTACATTTTCAAATACAGCACAGAGTTTAAGCAACCTGCCTAGAATGATCTCATCAACAACACATGAAGCAGGTAGAAAATCCCTAGAAAAAAGAATGCCAACTCCCCCACTGCTACTACTCCTATGACTGAAGAAAGCTCCCCCACCCCACTCCCTCTTCCAGTCAGATTCATTTTCAACCGTGCTGTGAGTTTCCTGAAGAAAAGTAACATTTAGCTTCTTGCCCCTGATCAGGCTGTACAGGGAAGCTCTTTTACCATCTTCTCTAGCACCATTAACGTTTAAAGACCCCAGTTTAAAGTCACACATGTTTAGTATACAGCACAGCAGCAACCAAACAATAGCAAAAAAACACATTAGGCCTATATATCAATATCATCAGGACCAACAGCCTCCTCATTGATTTTTGCTCTGACTTTTGATAATATTTTCTTCAAGCGGAATCCCTCTTGGTGAGAGAAAAAAGGTTGCCCTGCGTCCTCCCCACTCCTCATGTGTATTGTGACAGAATCGTGAAACTTCCTTAAATCCGGGAAAAATTCCTCTAATTTAATAGATTTACCTTTTGTATTTTTCAAAAATGTTTTTATCTGTTCGAAAGAGAACTCAGACTGTGATAAATCACTCAAGAGCTCATCCTCCTCTTCCTCACTGCTGCTACTACTGTTCTGTGACTGTGCGGCCTGTCCTTTATTTCCTGGGCCTTGCCTCGTTTGAGAGGGGGCGGGGCTCTGCTCCTTCCTAGCTGCCTTCGCGTCCTGCCCGCCAGTAACCCTCGAAGTAGCCCTGCTTTTCCTCTACCGTACAACCTTCGAAAACTCCATCTCTGTCTCATCTTCCTCAACCAGTACAGACTCCGCTATCCTGGTTGCTGTACTCTCCAAATCCTCTCTCACTTCGACCTGAGTATCACTGTTCAAATCAATTAGCAGATTCCCCTGAATAGTGCTGATGCTTTGCGCGGCTTGCGCCTGCACAACATTTCCCCCGCTCTCTCCACTGTGTACCTGTGCTTTTGCAATAATTGCAACTGGCCTCTCACTCAAACTTGTTTCCGCTGCTGTGCATGTAACAGTAGGTGTACTCGCTGCAGTGCGGGCAGCTGCCGAAGGCTTATTCGCTGCTGGCTGACTGCTATCTGCGGTCTTTGTAGCCTCAGCGCCAGCAGTCGGCTGTTCACCCCTTTTCGCTGGGCACGCACAAATTAAATGACCCTCTTCCCCGCATCCAAAGCACTTCATTATGCCTGAGCTCACATGAATGTCGTAGTCAAAATCGTCCAGCCTGAATTTGAAAACTAAACTCAGTTCCTCGTCTTTCTTCTTCAGAATCATATGCACTTGTCTCCTAAAAGACACGATGTTTAACGTGACGCGAGGTACCCCAGAGAGAGAACACTGTAATCGGTGAAACTAACTGCCCATGTCTTGACAGCTCTTTCTCCAAAAGTCCATTTTTCAAAAACGGGGGGACATTCGAAATTATAACACGTTTGGCTGGGTTCGGGGGGGTGACGAGTGGAAACACAGTAGTAAGCGTCTCCCGAATCACCACTCCACTTTCCACCATCTGATTCACTTTAACGGTAGAATCAAGAAAAATGACAACTGCTCTATTCATCCTAGAAGCTGACTTAACGCTCGCATATCCCACGACTGCGCCGATAGCCAAACAACATTCTTCCACTGACACACCATGGTCTGGAGAGAGTCGCAAGCCGTGTTTGCGTGTAAGCCTCTCCAAACCGGAGGGTACTCCTCCTCCGTGCTCCGCCATGCCTGTGTAAAGGCACGACGCAGCACTCACCAAACAATTGTCACTCTATACTACGGCTAAACTCAACCGAAACAACTAAAGCCAACACTCTCGTAAAAGCACACAATAAATAAGCAACAGTCTAATTCAAGAGAGAGAGAGAGAGAGAGAGAGAGAGAGAGAGAGAGAGAGAGAGAGAGAGAGAGAGAGAAATAGAGCAAACGCATGCATTTGTGTGTGTGTGAGAGCATGGATGCGTCCATGTGTCTATATGTGTGTGTTTGTGTGTGTTAGCATTAGGGTTGGGTGCCTTTCACATTTGAACCGATACCGGTACCTGGGAATCGATACCGGTACCCAACGGTACCTTTTTTCTGTACTTTAGTCTCTAAAAATTGAATCTACCTACCTCAGTTGTAAAAAAAACCACACTTTCGACAGTTTTCGGCTTGCCATTGCCCCGACTGCTTTGTTGTTGAATCAAGTCAAATCCTAGGTAAGCGTATATTGTGAGTGTGAACGTTGACGTGAACGTGCTGCACAATTCATAGGTTTCGTTTCGTGGTAAACGAAACATTGATGTAGTCCAAATTATATATATTTTTTTACAGTACCGAAATGTGGTACCGACGGTTCTCACGTGAATCGGTACTCGGTAGTACCTACGGGATTCAGTAGGTACCTTTAAAAGTACCTAATTCGGTACCCATCCCTAGTTAGCATGCTGATGTGGGTGTATGTGTGTGCGTATACCTGTGTGGGAGGGTGTGTGAATGCTGATATGTGTGTGCGTGTATGTGTGAGAGAGAGAGATATTGTGTGTGTGTGAGAGAGAGAGAGAGAGAGAGAGAGAGAGAGAGAGAGAGAGAGAGAGAGAGAGAGAGAGAGAGAGAGAGAGAGAGAGAGAGAGAGAGAGAGAGAGAGAGAGAGAGAGATTGTGTGTGTGAGAGAGATTGTGTGTGTGTGTGAGAGAGAGAGAGATTATGTGTGTGTATCTGCTGCTACCATCTGTTCTGTACCGTAGGGTGACAATCATCCATCGCTCCATTACCAATCACTCAGTTCCCCACTGACAAGACATGTTCTGCTCTCCTATCTCTCTACCTCTCTTTTATTGAATTTTGGGTGAACTGGCCCCTTTAATTGTTGCCAGAGGTGCTTTCTTAGAGGCACTTGAGGACCAACATTCACTTATGCCGCTTTTCCACTCCATGGTACTGTACCTACTCGACTCGACTCTACTTGCTATTGGTACCTGGTACTTCGTTCGTTTTCCACTGCAGGTAGTACCACGTCAGTGTACATACATAGCTACATAGCGTGCCGTGACGTCACCTTCAACGCGACACACACGCACACACGCACATGTAACGGGGAAGCTTGTGGGTATGTCCACAGTCACGGAAACAGGTGTGTTGACGAGTGACTGTGGCAGTGCGGGCTGGTAAATTAAACTCACTTCCCCATAACAGGGTTAACAGACGCATAGGTACAGTAGTTAGGAGTGAATTCACTTCTTAGTGCAGCGGCCTGTGTCGTCGCCCGTGGCGCGGGAGCCCCCTGTTCGACTCCCCCTCGGGACATTAACATTTAACAACAACACAACGCAGACCAATATGATCCGTCACAGTGGTGCCCAGTGACCCGGATGTCCTGAGGGGCGTGAGTTTAGGGAGGTGAGTGTAACAGGGAAGCCTGTGGGTATGTCCACAGTCACAGAAACAGGTGTGTTGACGAGTGACTGTGGCAGTGCGGGCTGGTAAATTAAACTCACTTCCCCATAACAGGGTTAACAGACGCATAGGTACAGTAGTTAGGAGTGAATTCACTTCTTAGTGCAGCGGCCTGTGTCGTCGCCCGCGGCGCGGGAGCCCCCTGTTCGACTCCCCCTCGGGACATTAACATTTAACAACAACACAACGCAGACCAATATGATCCGTCACAGTGGTGCCCAGTGACCCGGATGTCCTGAGGGAGCGTGAGTTTAGGGAGGTGAGTGTAACGGTGAAGCCTGTGGGTATGTCCACAGTCATGGAAACAGGTGTGTTGACGAGTGACTGTGGCAGTGCGGGCTGGTAAATTAAACTCACTTCCCCATAACAGGGTTAACAGACGCATAGGTACGGTAGTTAGGAGTGAATTCACTTCTTAGTGCAGCGGCCTGTGTCGTCGCCCGCGGACGCGGGAGCCCCCTGTTCGACTCCCCCTCGGGACATTCTCATTTAACATCAAACACAACGCAGACCCAGTATGATCCGTCACACACACACACACACACACTAGACTAAACTCTTGGTGGTAAATTGTGTTGCTGTAGGTTTTGTTTAATCAATAAATGAGGCAGAATACACTGTGAATGTATCTTTTTTAGTTTATTGCAATTTGTTCTCGCTGCAAACAAATAATGAATGCTAATGTTTAGTATTCGCGAGGCTATATAAAGATGGCGGGTTTGTGTTTTTGTGCATGACTCCCCCCGTATAGCGCAATGATGACGTAGTGATGATTCTCTCTTCTGACCAATCAGTGTTTCAGGTCACTTTTTGGTAACTGTTCTACCCGCTTGGAACCTCTTTTACCTCTTTTAGTCATGAGGAAGCACAGGTTATTAAATTATGAGTAGTAACTATATATATATGGAACTTATAGTAAGCCAGGAGTATATTTGAGACGTTGATTGACTGTCGAGTTAAAGGCTGGTATCAGGGAAGCCAAAGGAACTGACTTAAGTGTGAAACAGAAGGCCATTGTATAATATTCTGCTATGGCATCCTTTGTATATGAACCGCAATTGGAGATCTAGGAAAAGGAAACATGACAACCCCCTTTGCCTGATGCCATGTCTTGATCTCCCTGCCTTCAGAGTGAAGAGGGGCATCGGTTACCTCTGATAAGCCACAAGTGTCATGAGGATGTAGGGCTGCAGTTTGGGCGTCAATACACGCTGCCTCCAAATTCATCATACTACATATTATGTACATGGTGCTTACTGTTCAGTACATCATACTACAGACTGTTGGAGCTTACTGTTCAGTACATCATACTACATACTGTGATGAGCCTGGTGGTGTTCAGACTCTGCATGGTTCAAAATCAAACAAATTCAACTTTCCACACAAGCACAATTTCAATAAATAAAATATATTTATTGAATAACAGCAAAAATAGTCCGATGGGCAATTAGAGTAGTTTCTCTTCTCCTCTCACCTCACAAACTCCTCTCTCTCTTTTTCTCTCCTTCCTGTCATCACCAGGTCCTGTTGTTCCTCTCTCTCTCTCTCTCTCTCTCTCTCTCTCTCTCTCTCTCTCTCTCTCTCTACTCCACTCAACAATACTCTGTCTGTCCTAGGGTTTTATGTTATGTGTGTCTGGTGTGTGTGGGATGTGGGTAATTCCGTGGTGCACAGGTGTGTTCTATCAGTCTTAATCAGCTGCCTAATTGACTCCTCTGCCCATGGCAGTAGTATCTCCTTCCTCCACGTAGCCATGGAATGGGGGATGATATCTGCCACAATACTGTTGGAGCTTACAGTTCAGTACATAATACTACACTGTTGGAGCTTACTGTTCAGTACATCATACTACATAGTATACACAATTGTACATGGAGCTTACTGTTCAGTACATCATAATACATACTGTTGGGGCTTACAGTTCAGTACATCATACTACATACTGTAGGAGCTTACAGTTCAGTACATCATACTACATACTGTTGGAGCTTACTGTTCAGTGCATCATACTACATACTGTTGGGGCTTACTGTTCAGTACATCATACTACATACTGTTGGGGCTTACTGTTCAGTACATCATACTTACATACTGTTGGGGCTTACTGTCCAGTACATGGAAACGCAGTACAGTATGTGTGACATACTACATACAAAATACTTGGAGGACCTGGACACCCAGGTGGAAGTGGCCATTTGTAACAGCAGAAGATGAAACAAATACACTCACAGATATTCACACTTGCTAGCTAAGCAATCAGGAAGATGTATTGTCCACTCAAGCCATAAAATACACAAAAAACAATGCTTCAGTGGCCAGGATGATGTTGTTTTTTATGTTCTTTTGGAAAAATGTAGTTGACCCAGAACCAAAATAATTGTGGTATTGAAATGATTGTTTAGAAACCATCGGCTCCATAATTCGAAGTGCTTTTAGTATGCATACACATCTCTGTTGCATACATTATTTGCATACTAACAGATCACAAATGTGCATACAATATAGTATGTAGCATGGGGAAATCAGAAGCAGTCACTCTGGGCACCTTGGCTATTGTTTGTCTTTTGGTTTGCATACTGTATTAGTAGTAGTAGTAGTAGTAGTAGTAGTAGTAGTAGTAGTAGTAGTAGTAGTAGTAGTAGTAGTAGTAGTAGTAGTAGTAGTAGTAGTAGTCAGTGATGTACCTGAACGCGTTCAATGAACGATCGTTCATGAACGTGTTCGTATTTTGGGCGAACTTGAACTGAACGTACTGTATATCCTCTAAATGAACGTAATTGAGAACGCGTTCATTCTCAGCCCTGTGTAACGGAGTTCAAAAGTGCGTTCATTCTCAGCACTCTATTATAACGGCGTTCAAAGATGTGCCATATTTCATATGCATTTCAGCCATATGCATTTACAGTTAAAACACACTGTAAACAGGCTTAAAAATTATGCGTAAAACCACCCGATCTGGCAACGCGCCTGTCACCCCCTGCTACGTCATCAGACTCCTCCTCACAACAAGCAGTGGAACAGAGGAATCTGCACCCAGAAGCCGAGAGTTGCAGCAGCACTCGCTCAGTCAGAGTCAGACTCTACCTCTAGACGTCGGCGTATGCATTTAAAAGAGTTTACAATTCAAACTACTGTATTTGATAAACTTCTACTTTCAGCCCGGAAATGCATTCTGATAAACTGGATTAAGGATAAGCCTCCATTTTTACAAATGTGGTATAGAGAGATCTTCGGTGTGCTACCCCATGAAAGACACTGTGCAATGCATAGAGGCAACAACGCTTCCTTTCAGGAGGTGTGGGCCCCACTATTAGACTATTTTCCTGCTGAAATGTATCGGATCCTTCTAAAGGCCCAGTGCCCCATTGTATGGACAGACCTAGGATAGGAAAAAATAAATATATGTATGTCTACATGTGAATGGGCTCGAGGCAAGTGCAATACTGTACAGTGCCTGTCTCGGTCTGCTTTCCTTTTTGCTTGTTTTTCTTTTTGTTTTGTTTTTGCTTGCTTATGGTGTGGATGATGGCATAGAGATGAACTGGAGGACCCCCCCCCCCTTGTCCCAATGTGTGTTTTTGTAATGTAAGTAACTGTATGTGAAAAATCTATAATAGAAGAAAATTCAAAAAATAACTAAAAATAACTAAATTCGTTCATTTTTGAAACCATGAACTTTAGTTCAACATTTTGAATTATGAACTATGAACTGAACTACAGTAGAAGCCCTTAGAAGTCAGGCATTTACTGCTACTCTGCCACTACTTCACCACTCTGATTTTGTGACTCCTATTGTTCTCGACCGGGCCAGATTTCACACCTCCACGGCTGGGGAGATTTTCATCTTACATTTTTATTTGTCCCAAATGTCCCAGCCCCATCCGATTTCTTAGATTTTTTCACTGTTTATTTATCATACATTGCAACACTAATATATGGTCAGTACGCCAAGTCAGACTGCCCATATAAAAATTATCTTGGGGGTCTGAGGGCAGTAGCCCCCGACCCCCTCCCTGGGGAAGCACTTAAATTAAGTACCAGCCCCCGAAAATTAACACCTGAGTGAGTTCTAAAGTGACATTGGAGTGGTAGATGAGTGGCAGTGGGGACGTGATTCTCGAGGGCTTCTACTGTAGTTCATTTTAAAAATGTTGAACTGTGAACTGAACTAGTTCATGAAGAAAGTGAACTTTCCCAACACTGGTAGTAGTAGTAGTAGTAGTAGTAGTAGTAGTAGTAGTAGTAGTAGTAGTAGTAGTAGTAGTAGTAGTAGTAGTAGTAGTAGTAGTAGTAGTAGTAGTAGTAGTAGTACCCTTTTATTTTGTGCAGAGCTATTTGTTTTGGGTATGTTAAGATATTGTTTTAAGTGGTTTTTCTATAGTTTCCTCAATATTGGTACGTCCCAGATGTATTAGGGGGGGCACTGTTCTAAAGGGTTAATTCCATTTTTTGTTTGTACTATAAGGTTTTTTTTTGCCAACAAGACTGTAAGAGACAGTTGTCTTTGTTGTCATGACTTAGGAAACTGCCCTGCTCGTTGGAGCTGAGTTGAGGGTATAGAATGTCCTAACTTCAAGCCTGGAGTGGACCCTTTCTACCATTTTAGTGTGAAACTGTCTATAATGTGTGTATCGAGAAGACTGTCATGTTTTTTTTTGTTTTGTTTTTTGGACTGTGATACAGGACAGAGGTTAAGCTTTTGATTTTTCTTTCTCTCTCTCTCTCTCTCTCTCTCTCTCTCTCTCTCTCTCTCTCTCTCTCTCTCTCTCTCTCTCTATTTCTTTTGTGGATTCTTGGTGGGCGTGTCTCTCTTCCGTCTCCTGTGCCGGTCCGAATACCCCGCCGCTGCCCGAAAAAAAGGACACTCAGCTATGGGGCGCAGAGGACCACTGTCCACTGGGAGGGGAAACTGAGGCCCACTGCTCTAGCACGAGGAGATGAGTGCTGGCCCAGCTAATCTACTGAACCGGGGCTCCACTCTGCAGCTACAGCTAAGACACAGAGACAAAGATCTGTGAGACAGTTTCCAGCAGGCCTGTTCCATCAGTGGAACGAACCGAGGACCTGAGTGGGGGAACCGACTACAGCTGACTACTGAAAAAGTAAGCTGACCCTATCTGCTCCAGATCTAGGAGGCAGAGGGCCTATCAGCTAGTGAACGCAAACACCCAGCTATGGGACGGTAAGACCATCAACCGACGGCTGACCCCAGCCTGATAATATCATTGGTCCAGAGATAAAGATCTAAGAGACAGTTTCCAGCAGGCTTTTGACCGAGACTCCTTGAACATCAGCCGATGACAAAGATCTAAGCCAGCAGGTCTAAACCATTCACCGGACCGCTCCTTGCATCAGAGGGGAGGATCATCAGAACCGCAGAACCGACGAGAAGGCCTACCGGGAGGAGGTTGAGGTACTGGAACGCTGGTGCCAGGACAACAGCCTGCTCCTGAACATTGGTAAAACCAAGGAGCTGATTGTGGATTATAGGAGAGGACAGCAGGAGACACACACACCACTGATGATTAACGGGGCTACCGTGGACAGGGTGAGCACCTTTATGTACCTGGGGGTCCACATCTCAGAGGATCTGACATGGTCAACACACATAGACACAGTAGTAAAGAAGGCGAAACAGCGCCTCTACCACCTGAGACAGTTAAGGAAGTTCAGAGTATCAGGGAAGATACTCCAGTCCTTCTACTCAGAAGCTGTAGAGAGCATCTTGACCGGAAACATCACTGCCTGGTATGGAAACAGCACGGCACAGGACAAGAAGGCCCTACAGAGAGTGGTGCGCTCAGCCGAGCGTACCACGGGTATTGCACTACCTCCCCTGCAGGTTCTATACAACAAGAGGTGCAAATCCAGAGCCTGCAGAATAATGAAAGACCCCCACCACCCCAATAACAGCCTGTTTCAGCTGCTGAGGTCAGGCAGATGCCTGCGAACCCCAGCTACTAGGACAGAGAGGCTTAGGCTCAGCTTCTTCCCCCAGGCCATCAGAGTCTTGAACAATGAACATTGAGTACCACAGAACACTGAACTATCCACACATAAGCACACATGAGCACACACACGACACGCACGCTGTGCACGCTCACACACTAGCAGCCACTTTGACACTTTAACATGAGCGGGCACACACTCATGCCGCACACACCCACACTTATTGCCAAAAGGAAAGGCCACTTTAAATTAGTATTAGCAACAGTAACAGTGTATTGCACTACCAAAGCTACCTAGCATGTCCTATATATTCTGTAAATAACTATGTACAAATGCCGAGATGTCACACCATGTTGCCTGTTACCTGTTATTGCACAATGTTTTTTGTATTGGATTCTATTATATGTTGTACCACTGTATTGCACATCATTGCGGGCAAGACCACCCGCATTTCATTGTATACTCGTATGCCATGACAAATAAAACTCTTGACTTGACTTGACAGATGGAGCAATGGACTGCAGACGGGGGTGTTTGGATCGGAGGGGAGGAGGAGGAGAAGACCCCTATGCCACTGGGGTTCCTACAAAAATGTTTAGGCAAGTCTGACCCGCATCACATTACATTCTCAAACATGTTAGGTATTGAACTTTGTTCAGAATGGAGATTTTGTTGATAGTTTTTGTTTTGTGTTGGTCAATGTGTGAGATTATGTTTCATTCTTTGTAAAATGTTTTCATTATTCTCAGAGCTTTAGAAATCCTGCAGTTGTCTCATAGCAGAGACACAGTGTAATTTTGCAAGTTTGTTTTGGTTTGTGCCATCTCAGAGCTTTAGAAATCCTGCAGTTGTCTCATAGCAGAGACACGTGTAATTTTGCAAGGTTGTTTTGGTTTGTGCCATCTCTTTGGGAGTAGCAACCTTGAGCCTTTCCTCTACGAGGGGGAATTGTTATTATTTTGGCAAGGTACTGTTTGTTTTTTTGTGATTCTGTCTTACAGCTGCTACACCCTTGACCGAAGCAGAGATTGACAGAGACTGGACACTGTACTCTGGGTCCTTCTCGACCATTTGATACATTGAACATTTGCAAAGGGACTCGAACGTCATCACGACGCATCGCTCATCATGCCAACGCCCCTACGTCATCTAGGGGGTGATCGACTGTCCGGAGGATAACGGTTATGTGTGGACTAAAGTCTCCCTCTAGTGACTGTTTGGAAATAATAAAAATAGTATTTGATGTAGTAGAGTTATGATAATATTTTGGGTTGTCATTATGAAGTGATAATTAATTATCAAACGGGGGAGTGTCGTGGAATATATTATCATGTCATTAGACAGCTTGACTGGTGCACTTTGACCAGCTATATAATGTGCTAAGATATGGCAGACACTACTGTCCCTTTAAATCTTCTTCTCTGCTAGCAAGACTGTTTAACATTCCAGTTAGGAACATCACCGCCTAGCCAAGGCTGGTTCTCCTTCGGGCAGACTTTGTTTACCTATCTGGGTGTCTAGGGGACGTCATTTCAATTTGTGAACAGTGCTCTGGGTCAGTTTATGGCCAGACGCTACTGTCTTACCATGTTGTCTCTGACTGTAAACTGTCCTTTTATTGTGGCCACGGTGAAATAAACGTTCCTATTATTAATAATGACTCAGAATCATTAATGTAAACGGCTCATCGTTTTGTCCCTTTAATACAGGGGTCTCAAACTCGCGGCCCGCGGGCCAATTGCGTCCCGTGGGATGATATTGTGCGGCCCCCTACTGGACATCAAAGTGTAGTGTTAATGCGGCCCGCGCGCAACTGTTTGCCGAGTCGTTGCGCGAGATTTGGAAGTTTTATTTATTTTATCACTTGTAGGCTACCATAGCGCAGGCTCATGACAGCAACGTTATGTTAGTGACTTGGTTGAAACGTGATTCCGGAGTGATATCAAGTAAAGTGGAAGCAAATGCATCCTCGCTATCTCCTCTGACTGCGAGCAGTGCTCTGCATGTCCGGCTGCAAGTGTCTGTCTGTGTGTACGGGTCTGGTCCAATCACATACGCGTCCCGTCAGGGTTTTTCCCCCTCACCCATAGTCTGCGAATCAGAGGCAGAGTAGGGGAGTAGGGCGGGTCTTCACGGACTGCATGTTGTCTCTCTCTTTCAGTTCAAGTCGGAGGAGAGTTGACAGCGCATCGACAGTAAAGTTGCTCCCAGTTTTATCTCTGTGAGATAAATGTAGCTATTAGCCTATTTTCGCCAGCAGGCAGCCAGCAGAAAAATATGGCATTTTCAAAGATGGTCAGTAAAAGAAAAGTCGACTGCAATTCAAAGGTGAATGGACGGAAAAATATGCGTTCATCCTGAGTCCCAGCCAGGGGCGTAGCTGGAGATTCTGGGCCCCATGAAAGAATCAATTTGTGGGCCCCCAATCTATTAAAAAATGTGGGGCTCCCAATCTATAAAAGAATGTGGGGCATTTATTTATTGATGAAAACGCATAATATGGTTTTTACCTATTTTTTTTTTATAATACAGGCAATTATACTTTTGAGTCATCTACATTAACTTACTTTAGGATAATAATAAAACCATATTAATAAAAAGATAATAATAGTGTTCCCCCCCCCCCCCCAGTGCTGGGCCCTTGGAATCATCCTAACCTCCCCCCCCCCCCCCAGCTACTCCGCTGGTCCCAGCACCAAACCAATTATGTGACTATATGCCAAGAAACGGTAGCTATTTGAAAATAATGTATGACTGAAGTGAAGGAGACCATGTTTGAAGGCAAACAAAAGCAAACCCCCCTCAGATCGCACAGCAACCAGAATAACTGAAATACTGGCTGGTGATTTGATAGAATAGCTTTGTGATAGAATAAAAAAAATGCACAGTGCATTTCCATAGCTGTGGATGAGTCCACTGACACCACTGAGAAGCCTGAAGAACCGTTCATGTTCTGAAGAACTGTTAATGTTCTGAAATGTCATTGGTAAAGATTGAGAAGATTGGATCAGTTGTACTTTTTTTGAACCCCTTTTTTTGTGGAATATTTAATGCGGCCCAGCCTCACCCAGACTCTACCTCCAGTGGCCCCCAGGTAAATTGAGTTTGAGACCCCTGCTTTAATATTTCCCATTACAAGTGTCAGGATGTCAGGATGTGTGGTATAAAAAGAAAAAAATACCTGGGTCATGCCAGTATGCACCTTTGTCGCCACCATTCGCTCATCCACCGCCAGGTCCTTCTTTGGGTGGTAATGGACCTTGCAGGAATCAAGAATTTTGTACATCAGAGGCTTGATCCTGGACAGAACAAAGTCACGAATAAGAATAACAAAACAAATTGCCTAAGAATAAAATAGGCCTAAGAATAAGCTAATAATAGAGTACGTACCGGGACAGCTTGTCATGTTCCCTTTTTGGCGTCATTGGTTTCATCATCCTCTGGATCGCTCATGTGGAGGTTCCATAGGATCGACCTGAAGTCAAAGTCAGCTTTATTGTCGCTTCTCATAACATAGGACATAGGACACTATAAACATAAGTAACATATGGGACACGATGTACATACACTATACAAGACTATATATTATACCTGAATCGGTCCCGGAACATGACCAGCCTTGGAAATGCCACAGATAGTACGTGCTGTACTTTCCAGTAGTCCGGGATGGCAGGCAGATGGAGGAGCGCCATGTACAACAGCAGGCCGATGAATTTGGACATCTCATCCGCGTTGACATCCACCCACTTGTGCTTCTGGCCCAGAGCTTTCCGTCTCGCAGCATAGTTGTTTGTGTTGTCAGCCACGGTATTCATTGAACCTAGGGAGAAAAACAACATAAACAGATCTTTAGGCGAGTATGCTGCATGGGCATCAAGCTGGGGTCCTGGTGGCCTGCAAGGCATGAAACGGCTGACTGGCGGGGCTTGGTCAGGATCCTTTTCAGTGTTCCAGGGTGTCAGATCTGCCTGGGCTGGAGGTCTTCGCCTGGCCTTGGTTGTAGGCTGCGCACGTCTGCAAATAAATGGCACACACATTGTAAATATAAAACATTGCTCATTTATCACACTACAACACTGCACAGTGCACACACACTGTATATACGCTCTCAACATTCCATTGTGTATATATTGCAAAATCTGCAAACCGAGTAATAAAAAAAAGGCTATAAACAGCGATAATAAGTCTGTCTCACCTGTCTGAGCGTGACCTGGACCTGGCTTGGGTCGTTCCGGTTGATGTTCCAGGTAAATCGCTGTAGACATGTAAACACATTCTTTTCAACTTTTATGAACAGTTTTATAAACAAAAGCACTAACTTCCATAATAAGTCTGTCTCACCTGTCTGAGTCATTTGACCTGGCTGGGCCCTGCCACGCTGGGCCTTTGCCCCTTGTCCTTCCGGTCGTTGGTCCAAGTTGTTCTGGTATCTCGTCATTGCTGTAGACAATGACATGTAAACACATTATACTTTTATGAACAGTTGAACAGTACATCATACAGCAAGCAACCCTTTATTTAGTTTCTTACCTGGTCTTGATCAACACAAATAAGTTACCACCCCATCCCAGTTGTGGCCATCAACACAAAAGAAGTGACCACCCCACCCCCCATCAACACACAGAGACACACAGACACACACTGTCCCCCCATTGCTCACACACAACGCTCTCTCAACATTCCATTCTGTATATTGTGTAAGATGTGACCACCCCACTCCCCAGTTGTAGCCATCCATCCACACACACACACACACACACACACACACACACACACACACACACACACACACACACACACACACACACACACACACACACACACACACACACACACACACACACACACACACATTTTGTATATTGCAAAGTCTGCAAGCAATAAAATAAAAAATAAAAAGCAATAACAGTCTGTCTCACCTGTCTGGATCATACATGGCTTCCCCAGCCCTGTTTCCTCTGCTACTCCCAGGCCCATCATCTCTGTGTACATGTAGAAATACATTATTTTCAACTAAGACTAAGTGTTTTATTCAAACATTGTACATGTGTGAGGTGATTCCGAGACAGAACAGTAATGAGTGAGACAATAAAGCATCTGTACCTGTCGAGGACAAAGGATGGATCGGCGTCAGAATCTCCAGATTCTTCTTCCATTTCACTTCCAGAAATCACGCCAATAAGTGCATCCAATTCCTCGTCATCATCGAAATAATCATCCCACAGGGAGACGGCTCTCGGACGCGGTTCAGCTCGCCTCGTCATGATGCCAAAAATTGCTCCAAAAATTTCAAAAGATACTCAAAATTGCTCCGACAAACTCCGAACTGTTGTTATCCAAAGCAGGCAGGTACAATGAATGAATGTTCTAGATGTTTCTACCAGGGGGTAGGGCTTAGTCGGCAGCTTCCGTTTCCGTTTACCGTGTGATGATACAATCTTCCTAGCCAAAGTTATTTAACAAATACAAAATAAATGTGGCACATTTTACACAAGCGTAAAAGTGTATTTAGCACGAATTGAAATTATCCTGGTTCAGTTATTTATTGTTTTATCAACACCAAATAAAAAGTAGCGTGTAACTTCTGGTCTAACCATTGGAACTACATTGAAAAAACCCTGGAAAATGACTACAATTCCCAGGCAGACCACGCCAAACAATCATTCTATCACGCCCGCGATATCAGCGTCGCAGGAGAGTTCCAGCCATCCCCACATGACACATTCCAATTGATGTCATTTTTAAACCAGTATAAAATACTATATGAATTTCAAGTACAATGGAAAAAACAGCATAGGCTGTGTTACAAGGTTTTTACCTGACAGCAGTAACTTAGGCCCTGACAACACGTATATGGATATTTTTCAAAACTGATATGTTCACGCTCCATTTAAAAATATATTTTTGTCCACACAGCAGGGTTTTTAAAAATACCTCCACCCAGACCAGGGGCGTATCTAGACCAAGCACTGTACTGGGGCACAGGGGGTACTTAGGGATGTAATTTTCTTTTGCCGGTTTTGGGTGTTTTTTGGGCGAAAATGGGCGGATTTTGTAACTATTTTATTTTTAACTTTATTTCTGTTTTAGGGTTAGGGTTAGGTTAGATGCATCCGTCTGTATGGAGAATGGGAGGGGTTTCTCTGATGTTAAGGCCTTGAGAACATTGCCCACTGCCTTTGGAGCAAGGATGTCTTTGACCAGAGCCTCTGCCTTTGTTCTTCCTAAAGTAATTTTCTTCACTATTTTGGAATCATGTAGAATCTTGTGATTGAGCTTGTTTTTTTTTAAGAACAAATTTATCATTTAGATGCCTTTATTTCATATTCGACGCAGACGGTAGGCTATATATAGCACATTTTGTTATTAATCTTATTAAACTTCACCTTCTCAGCCACCACATCATTGCAGGTAACCATCAATCTTGGTATCCAAGCTGATAAAATCACTGCATTAATAGAAGTCTTTTCAGCCATCTTTTCCTGAGCATTATTAGCAGTGAAGTGTTAATAATTCAATAATCCATAGGATTAGTAGATGAATAGCCAGTTCTTTATTTGTTTTAATTTGATGTGTACATGTCATACAAGTAATATTCATACTTGTGTGGTGTACGCGTTTTGGTTACTCACCCAATATGTGTGTGTCTGGTGAACCCACAACATTATTGGGATTTTAAAACAATAAAGCCATAACCATTTATGTAAAAATACTTACTTAACATGTTAACATGTTAACTGTTATCTCAATTACAACCAATATAGACAGCATAAACAGTATGGTTAATGTTAAAGTTATGTGATGTATACGATTGCATGTAACTGTCTAACTGTTTCCACAAGAGGGCGCCATAGGCAGAGCTATTGACGCTGGCGCCATGGTAAGAGGGTATTTAAGGGATTGTTCCCTCGCTCTCTGTCTCTTCCCACCTACCTCTCACAGAGAGAAGGTATCATGTACTCTGTACCAATGTGATAATAAACTACGCCAATTAAAGGCTGAAGTGAGAGGACCTTGTCGTTATTGTCGCCCCATAGCTAACTCTGTCAACAGGTTATGGGCCCAGATCACGCAGGGGCGAAATAATAAGGGTAGCAAGTTTAGCTAACCAAGTTTAGGCGCACACCGAGACTGTGACCAAAAACGTCATCAGAGCTGACCAGATCATTACGGCGCTTAAGAGTGCAGGAGAAGCACCAAGCGATGGACTAATGATGGCGATGGTTATGAGAGGACTACCGGAGCTGTACAATTCGTTCACACTACTGGTGACACACGGTTCAGCGGACATGTCGCTGGGAGAGTTCAAAATTCTGCAAATCCACGGGGCACACAGACAAAGTGTGTAGAAAGAAACGCGACCAGAGCGCACGGTACATGCATGGACAAGATGGCGGCTGTGGACAAGATGGCGATGACGGTGGACGTGAGACGAGTCGAGACGACGCCCGGAGAGTAGCGGGACGAGAGGACTTCATCTTCGAGGCGCAGACAGCGTACGTCACCCAGCCAACGCAGCAGCAGCAGGCCCAAAGGAAGGGACACAGGTGCGTCGTCCCACGTCATCAACGACAGGAATCGATTCAGGAACTTTGACAACACCTTCGAGCCGGAGAGACACAGCATGGAGGTGGCAGACGGGAAGCACACTTACGGGTTGGCGCAAGGGAGAGGAGACGCACAGGTATGCCTCATAGACAGTGAGGGGCGCCGGTGTACAGTGACATTAAAGAACGCTCTCTACATACCCTCGTTCCCACAAGAACTATTCTCTGTAAAATCTGCTACTGCAAACGGTGCCAAAGTGTTCTTCAATGAAGGTAAAGATGTTCTTGTAGAGCCTGACGGTATGCGATTTAACATAGAGGTGTACAAGAGAATGTATTATCTACAAACAGAGTGTAATGATGACGATAAGTGTAATAATAATGATATGTGTAATGTGACTGTCAGTCACGATATTCAGACATGGCATGAGATCATGAGTCATTGTAATTACGAGGATTTACTGAAACTGCAAGCAGTGACAGAAGGCATGCACATTAAAGGTGAAAAGCATAGACCTGACAAAGAATGTGAAGTGAGCATAAAGGGGAAGTTCACTCAATCGAGAAACAGAAGTCCCACAGAAAAAGTAAAGGTACCACTTACGCTAGTTAACACAGATCTAGCCGGTCCAGTAAGCAACAAGTCCATAGGTGGCTTTAGATATGTACAGTCTTTTACAGATGTGTGTACAGGGGCAGTGTTTCTTTACTTTCTCAAAGCAAAGTGACACACTCCAGGCCACGGAGAAATTCCTGGCAGATGTAGCCCCTTATGGCAACATAAGATGCTTGACAAATTCACAAATAGAGAGTTCCAATCACTGTTGAGAAGGAACAAGATAAGACACGAGACGTCATGTCCGTACTCCCCGCACCAGAACGGGGTGGCAGAGAGGGAAGGACGTACTCTTTTTGAAATGGCTAGGTGTAAGCTAATAGCTGGTAACTTACCTAAGATTCTATGGCATTATGCAGTACAAGAAGCCGCTTACACCAGAAACAGGTGTTTTAATAAGCACACGGGCACCACCCCGTATACAGCATTGACAGGAAATAAATGTAATCTAACTAGAATGCACAAATTTGGATCAGTGTGTTATGCTTACCATCAGGACAGAGGAAAGCTCAAGTCCAGATGTGAAAAAGGACTCTTTGTAGGGCACGACAAAGGAAGCCCCGCTTTTCTAGTCTATTATCCCGGTAAAGGGAAAGTGCAAAAACACAGGCTAGTCAAATTTGTCACAAAGACAACATTTGAGAATGAGACACAGACAGAGGAGCCAGAGCTGGACTCCAGAGTAAGGTGTGAAGAAACAGAGACACCTCAGCCTAGTGTACTTAGCACAGTCGTGCAGACAGACAGTAAGCAACCCCCAGAGGATGATGACGAGGAGCACCCGAGGGTGACGTCACGTGCTTCATGCAGTGGGAGGTATCCCTCACGGGAACACAAACCCCCAAAGTATCTGAAAGACTATGCCCGGAGAGAAAGTGACGAGGATGACAGTACACTTACCAGCATTGATTGCTGCTACAGAGTAGTGAGTGGAGTACCTCAGACATTTAAAGAGGCCATAGTGTCCCCTGAATCAAGTAAATGGGAGAGAGCAATGGATGAGGAGATGAGGTCCCTAGAGGACAACCACACCTTTACTCTAACCATGTTACCAGAGGGCAGACAGACAGTGGGAGGAAAATGGGTGCACTCAATCAAGGAGGGTATTGAAGGCCACGACAAGTACAAAGCCAGGTTTGTAGCTAAATGTTTAAATACAGAAGGAGGGTACTCCATGTTTAAATACAGAAGGAGGGTAGCTACATGTTTAAATACAGAAGGATGGTACTCCATGTTTAAATACAGAATGAGTGGATTCCATGTTTAAATACAGGAGTGGATTCCATGTTTAAATACAGAAGTGGATTCTATGTTTAAATACAGAAGTGGATGATTTAATCATCGCAGCGGACAACACTAGAAACCTAGAGCAGGTGAAAAGTATGCTCTCCACCAGATTCAAAATGAAAGACCTGGGTAGGTTAAAGCATTTTCTAGGCATGGACTTCGAACAGTCTGCCAGTTGTGTAAAAATAGGGAAACACCATGTGATCAAAAACTAGACTACCAAGAGGATGCTCAGAAATTGACAGATGTAAAAATGTACAGAGAAGCCGTAGGTAGACTTCCGGTTTGACGACAGTATGTGACAGTCGCATCTGTCACAAGCTCTCAGTTTTTGTTAATTTCGCTTAAAAACCTACTTTATACAACACTAATGTGTTTAAACCTCGACGTATAAATTAACTAAGACCTTCAACTAACTATATCAACAGTGAAACGCAGCATGCCAGCAAAGAAAGATAACTCAAAAAGCCGTGAAGCAGATTCTCCAACGGTAGACGGTGCAGTGACACGTTCCACAGTGAAGGGAAAGGCAGACACTATTGAGAATAAAAAGCCTGACAATCGCATGGATTCCAACATTCCTACGACCTCAGCCGAGACAGTGATGGAGAGTATTTCACCCGACTTCAAAACGCTGATGACAGCTATGATGAAGATCTTAACCGACAAGGTTAATGATATTGCTAGAGCTGTGGATAGAGCCGAGGCTAATGCTAGTTCATTTAAGATAGCCATAGAGGCTAAACTTGAAGATATCAAGACACAGGTTGTAGCACAATCCGATCGCATAACGGCGGTTGCAAATACTGGGATCGAATACTCACGGAAACAAGAGGAGAAGAATAAGGAACTATTTGAAACTATCGCAGAAGTATCGAAGGAAATGCAACTGGAAAACAAACAGCTCCGGCAGATGATCCATGACAACAAGGAGGAAAACTTGATCCATCTGCTAGAAATAGAACGGCACGCCCGCAGATTTAACCTCCGTATAGTGGGTTTGGATGAATCAGTCAACTGCACAGATGACAAGTTTGCTGCAGTGCTAGTCGAAATCCTAGGTTCTGAAATCCTATCCACAGAACCGATAGTGGACAAACGCTACAGAATTGGCACCGCAAACTACAACAACAACAACAAGGAAAGAGTGATCATTGCTAGTCTACGGGAAACTGCAACAAGAGACGCGATTATCAGGGAATCACGCAAGAAATGGGGAAAACTGATGTACAAAGGGAAAAAAGTGTGGTTCTATGAAGACATGTGCAAGGCAGCCATAACTCTGCGGGCCCACTACAAGGGTGTAGTACACCGGCTATATGAGAAAGGTCTCCACCCCGTCTTATGGTATCCAGCTATTCTTTCCATAGTGGAGGGAGAAGGAAAGAGATTCGTGCTACGTTCGCTTGAGGCGGCAGAGGATTACATGAAGAATATAAAAAGTGGATGACAAGATTCATCTTTCATGGATAAATCTACAATTTCATGGACATCAAAAACAGCATCATACAAGCTTTTGACAACATTGAGGAATAAGTAATTTGATATAAAACGCTAAACACCATATATATATAGATTCATGGTAATATGCAGGTCATGATTTGATACCGACCATTTTGGAACATTCTAGAATTTTCTATTCTATTTTTCTTACTTGAAGGTATGAGTCATATCGGAATATTCTGGAATACACTGGTTTGTTATTGTTCTATGGCACAAGGAATGTACTGGAACATTAAAACAACAATCTGCAAGTCACGAGTGGCTGATAGCACTCTGGAATACAATACCTTTTTCAATGATGGCCCCGGGAAATAACAACGATATGAGACTTGGTTATGAAATAGATGTGAAGAACAACGACCACCATAGCAGATTAATGATCACGCATGACGGGGGACGATCTGCTTACAAGTATTTAAAAATATCCTTGTCATTTAGATGTGTAAACATGCAAAGGTATTTAAAAAAAAAAAAAAGATTAAGTAGATAATTTATTCCCGGATTATATGGGTTTTCGATATCTAATTCTAAAAATCATTATTTCTTATTCTTTATTTCTTTATTCTGAAATGTTCTAACCAATAAATGTTAGTAGAAGGTTTAAAAAAAATAAAAGAGGTTTAAATGAGTATACTAATTAAGGTATATTTTTCATTTTGTTTAATTACATTAACGGGAGAGAGGCTTGGTCACAGGTGACATTCTATTAAATTAGAATTAAAAGTATAGATTCTATGGTATACATAGGAAAGCTTAGGATGATGAAAAAAGAACATGTGGACATTGCTCTGCTAAGCGAAACACACATTCTAGGGAAAGACATAGATAAATTAGCGGACAACATATACCATAATATCAGTCACTCCTCTATTGGTACGAGAACTCGGGGTGTAGCAATAGTCGTTAAACGTAAGTTGAATATTGTACTAAAGGGAGTATGGTCTGATGTAGAAGGTCGGATAACTATAGCTAAGATTGAACATAAGAACAGGAAAATAGCGTTGATAGCGGTATACGCCCCAAATTTGTACGAAGAAGATTTCTTCACTACACTAACCAATGCAATGTTAGACATTCCCGATTACTCATTTATAATAGGAGCGGATTTTAATGCCATCTGGAACCCAAGGATGGACAAATCTTACCTCGCCTTTTCCAGCGAACAAAAGAATTCATCGAAGGCATTAAAGGATTGGACAAAGATTACAGGTGTAAATGACTTATGGCAGTTACTTAATCCCACGACCCGAAAGTACTCTTGTCGATCTGCGAGGCATAATACACTATCCAGAATAGATTATGTCTTTGCATCACAGAGACTATTTGATAATTATGAAGTGGAAATGATACCCAACGCACTATCAGATCACTGTTATTTACTCCTTAAAGGTACATTTGGTATACTATCCTCCCGAGCCCCAAGATGGCGATTTAACTCATTGCTGCTTAATAACAAGGAATTCATTACACAACTCAAAGAAGCTCTTATAGTATTCCAACGGGAGAATGCAAACTCGGTGCAAGACCCCAGAATAATATGGATGTCGGTAAAGGGAATGATCAAAGACTTCACGGATAGCTTTTCCTCCAAAATGCGCAAGAATCAAAGCACAAAACTGGATGAGCTGGAAACGCTTTACTCAACGTTATTTAATTCTCTGAAATACAACAACTCAACTCGACTAGAAAATCAAGTTAACGTACTAAAAATAGAGATCAATGCCATATACAGACAACAATCGGAAATACAAATACGCAGCACAAGACAACAGCAGTACTCCCATGGTTCCAAACCCAGCCACCTATTAGCCATGCGATTAAGAATTAATGCAACATTTGCAGATATAACTACCATTAGAGCACAACAAGTACTTGTAACAGACCCTGTAAAAATAAACGATACATTCAAAGAATTCTACTCCGACTTATATAAATCAGAAATGACCTTTGATCAAAACAAAATGGACACATTTCTTAATCAAATTATTCTCCCTAAACTTTCAGAGGATGACGCTAAACAGTTAGAAACACCGATCACACTAGAGGAACTCAAGAAGGCCATAACCGCAATGAAAAGTGGTAAGGCTCCTGGAAGAGACGGTTTCCCATCAGAAATGTACCTTTCTTGTTGGGACATTATTGGCCCCTTATTACTAAATATGATCTTATACTCAGTCAAGGAGGGGAACTTCCATAAAAATGACAATATTGCACTCATAACAGTCCTCCTTAAAAAAGACAAAGACCCCAACGAGTGCGGTAGTTATAGACCTTTAAGCCTCCTCGGAACAGATATCAAACTGTACTCTAAGGTATTAGCCATCAGATTACAAAAGCATATGACGTCTTTAGTTCATCCGGACCAAACTGGCTTCATAAGAGGCCGCCTGATCACTGATAACATAAGACGAATACTGCACGTACTAGATGCCGACAAGGACGACACCATACCTAAGGCGATGCTGTCCCTGGATGCAATGAAAGCTTTCGACAGGCTGGAATGGTCGTATCTATGGGCAGTATTAGAGAAGATGGGGTTAGGTAAAGGTTTCATTGATATGATTAAAGTAGTATACAAAGACCCATCGGCCATGATTACAACAGGTATAATCACCTCCGGAATCTTTCCGGTATCACGCTCAGCTAGACAGGGTTGCCTGTCCCGGACTATTCGATCTATCATTAGAACCTTTAGCACAATATATAAGACAATCCCAATCCATAGAACCAATCGTAATCAAGGGCACACAACATAAAATTAGTTTATATGCGGACGACGTAATACTGTTCATGCAAAACCCCAACACCACACTGCCTCATCTGCTCAAGTTGATTGAGAACTATTCGGGATTCAAGATAAATTGGCCGAAGTCGGCTTTCTTTCCACTTAACGCCCCTGCAAAAAAAGATATAACCCTCCCAGGAGAGATACCTATGGTAAAACATTTTAGATGTTTGGGAGTGGAAATATTCCCCACCATAAGACAAACAGTGAAGCACAATTACACAAAAATCCAAAACAAAATCAAGACGACCTTGATAGGTGGGCAAAACTTAAAAACTCAGTACAGGCACGGATATCAATAGTTAAGATGGACGTACTACCTAGAATCAACTTCTTCAGCTCAATGCTACCATTACCCCCTCCAGAGGGTTACTGGAAAAAATTACACTCCTCCACATACAAATTTATTTGGAATAACAAACCACCACGTATAAAAAGATCCACCGCACAGAGAAATAAAGCAGACGGTGGCATGGCATTTCCAGATTTTTTCCACTATTTTAAGGCGTACACATTAAGACCATTGACAACATGGTTTGATCCCCAGGCATTAGTATCCTGGAGAAAATTAGAAGAAAACATAGTAGCCCCACATAGACTGAAGGACATAGCATACACTAAACTATCAATCAAGCATTGCGAACGGAAATTTGGCCCCATAATTACTCATGCAATCCGGATATGGCGTGAAACACAAAAAAAATATCCTAACCCACATAAATGGCACAATCATACTCCCTTATTCAATAACAATGCACTCTTGATTGGAAAACGACCTATAAGATTCCCTATATGGGAAAAGCAAGGCATACACTCATTAGGGGATGTTTTTAACAAACAGGGTTTCTGTAGTTATGAAGAAATACGGAAAAAATGTAATCTCACCAAGTCCACACATCTTTTTTACATACAGTTATTGTTATGTTTGAAGACTCAAGGTGTTCCATTAACGAAACCAATTGAACACCACAGATACCACAAATTCTTCTATGAAAGAGAGACATCAAGAGGTTTTGTTTCAGATTTTTATCATCAATTACTAACGTCCTCATATGAAACCCTCCACCTAGACTCCGTCTGGAGGAGGGATATACCAGACCTGGGAAGTGATTTTGATTGGCAAGAAGCCTGGGCAAATGTTCGACTCACATCAAGGAACCCGGACCATCAACAAATCAATCTTAACTATATTCACAGGACATACTTGACTCCTATAAGACTGAAAAAAATGGGTCTTATACAAGACTCCAAATGCTCCTTATGTACAAATGGGGATATCTTTACACAAGAATTTTGGGTCTCAATGAATCCAAAATGACATTGTGGTTAGAAGTGGTGGAGAAAATAAAAGCTAGCATATAATGGTAATGTCTGGTTAGGAGCGAGGGAAAATGGATGGATTATCCAATGGGGGGTCCGGGAGGGGGGGGTACGAGCTGGAGCATATGTGTGTAGGTTTTTAGATAACAGGTATTAAGGGTATATCCTATATAAGACAATTAATTAAAATGTGATTTCATTGGATGTGCACTGTCAACTAATGATTGTATATTGTATCGTGTGTTGTCATGTTTGTTTATGTGTTTGTTTAAAAAATAATAAAAAAATAAAATACAAAAAGAAAAAAGTTAAAAAAGGTAAATAAAGGTAAAAATCCAGGTGGATTCTTTAGAAAGGGAGTTACAAGCCTTTTTATGAGAGGTGCGCCCCCCGGTGCTGCTGCTTGAAACAGACGAGAAGATGGGCGGGGGGGGGGGTGGAAATAGTTACTGAACGTGTTATAAAGCAATTTAGACTGGGGTGGATGGATGGATGGTTTGTTTGATAGATTGTTTTATTGTTTGATTGATTGCATGTTTGTTTGATTGAATGTTTGATGGTTTGTTTGATAGATTGTTTTATTGTTTGATTGATTGAATGTTTGATGGTTTGTTTGATAGATTGTTTTATTGTTTGATTGATTTAATGTTTGATGGTTTTTTGATAGATTGTTTTATTGTTTGATTGATTGAATGTTTGATGGTTTGTTTGATAGATTGTTTTATTGTTTGATTGATTGCATGTTTGTTTGATTGAATGTTTGATGGTTTGTTTGATAGATTGTTTTATTGTTTGATTGATTGAATGTTTGATGGTTTGTTTGATAGATTGTTTTATTGTTTGATTGATTGAATGTTTGATGGTTTGTTTGATAGATTGTTTTATTGTTTGATTGATTGAATGTTTGTTTGATTGATTGAATGTTTGATGGTTTGTTTGATAGATTGTTTTATTGTTTGATTGATTGAATGTTTGATGGTTTGTTTGATAGATTGTTTTATTGTTTGATTGATTGAATGTTTGTTTGATTGAATGTTTGATGGTTTGTTTGATAGATTGTTTTATTGTTTGAATGTTTGATGGTTTGTTTGATAGATTGTTTTATTGTTTGATTGAATGTTTGAATGTTTGTTTGATTGATTGAATGTTTGATGGTTTGTTTGATAGATTGTTTTATTGTTTGATTGATTGAATGTTTGATGGTTTGTTTGATATATTGTTTTATTGTTTGATTGATTGATTGAATGTTTGTTTGATTTAATGTTTGATGGTTTGTTTGATAGATTGTTTTATTGTTTGATTGATTGAATGTTTGATGGTTTGTTTGATAGATTGTTTTATTGTTTGATTGATTGAATGTTTGTTTGATTGATTGAATGTTTGATGGTTTGTTTGATAGATTGTTTTATTGTTTGAATGTTTGATGGTTTGTTTGATAGATTGTTTTATTGTTTGATTGATTGAATGTTTGTTTGATTGATTGATTGAATGTTTGATGGTTTGTTTGATAGATTGTTTTATTGTTTGATTGATTTTGTAGGCTCAATTTGCCTATCTAAGCCAGGATACGTCTTCAACGCGCTCACACCACATTGACTTGGGCTGTCTTGTTACTCACTGTTTGATGTTGTTGATAGTTGCATCCGATGGGTTCGAACCGGTTGAGTTTTATGGAAGGAGTTGCGTAAAGTTTCAAATAATAACGGGGCAAACAAATGAAACAAAACAGGCTCCAGACTTGTACTAAAAAGGTTTCAAAACAAACAGGCGCAGCAAAAGGGTTTCAAATAAACTCATAATGATTCTAAGCAAAGTCTTTCTTTTCAGTCTTTCATTCATTCAATCTGCGCTGTGTGTGTGTGTAGCAAGCGAGCGGTTGAAAAACTGTTTCTCGTCTGGCGTGCGTTTACACACAGCTGTGCCGTAATTAATAGGAGAACCATGGTGCCATTTTACGAGGCGACCAGTGGCGGCGCTATTTAGTCAAAACTATTAAATCAAATGAAATGGCTCCTACATAGTCGGCCCCTATTGTTATGGGCAGGCTCTAATAACAATACAAAATCAAAAAACTGCTGGAGCCATACAAAATGTTCAAAACAAAATAAATACTTGTGAGGTGGGAAACAGGCATGATGTATAGGCCTGTTTGAATCTTCAGTACCTAATTTGTGTTTGGCACCAGCAGGCAAATCTTGCTGATGGGCCTTTCAAGTACACTGGTTTTTGTCTGAAGACGCACACTTCTCACAAGTCCTCTTGAGTCTGGCATTGTTTCCAGGACTCTAGCCAACATCCAGGATCCTCTTGGTGCATTCGTGTCAGCTATGATCACAATGTCTTCCTTTTCAAAGTTCCTGCGGATGCGGTTCCATTTTTGATGTACATTCATAAGAGGTAGGTCAGGTGTTATTCTATCTCTTGGCAGGTCTGCCATCTTCTGTTCTCCGACAGATCCATTGAGACGTCGACATGTCACACATTCAGAAATAATCTTTCTTGCCAATGAGTTGGCACAAGGAATCCAATACTTTTGTCTCAGTGAGGAGAGCATGTGGTTTCTCCCACTGTGTCCTACTTCCTTATGGATCTTTCTAAGAACGAGCTTTGACACATGATGGTCCTTTGGGAGGATGGCAGGGTGCTTTGCATCTTCTGGCATGGCTGCTCTGCTTAATCTCCCACCCACTCTTAATATTTCGTTTTCAAGTTTGGGATCAAGCTTGTAGATTGAACTGTGTTTCTGCACGTTCAAACTTCCTTTCTGCAATGTTTTGATTTCCTCTTGAAATCCTTGGTTTTGACAGAATTGAACAACGGCCATCTCTGAAGTGTCCAGTTCATCCAGAGAGAGGTTGTATGCCTTTACAGCGTTTTTGAATTTTTTCATCTCTACGTCAATTGTCTGTCTTTGTTTGTCTGTGTCTGGTTCTTGAATTTGCATCAGATCTTTCCTTTTTCTACTCAACTGCAAAAGGTGAGTTCTCAAATACAGCATCCATGCTACAGCTCTTTTCAATTTGTAGAAACTTGAGTAGTGGTGTATGAGAGTGCTAGTAGGATCTTGATCTGTCATCTGAATGGTATTGACTGTAACCTTCTCTCTTTTGACTTCCGGATCGTCGGCTGGTATGGGGGTGAGATCAGCAGGTAAGTTAGGCCATGTCTCTTCCTTTTCCTGTAGGAAATCCGGTCCCTTCTTCCAGTTTTCACACTTTAAAAATGCATCAGCTGTAAGACCTCGGGACACATGGTCTGCAGGGTTGATCTTGGTGTTCACTTGGGTTCTGAATGTATCTTCATCCACATTCCTGTTCACTTTCACTGCTAGTACTGCAGCAGTAAGTTCCATTCTGGGTGTTGTAACCCGTTTCAAGGGGGCGTCTCTTGCCTTTGCCATGATTACACGCAGTCTGCGTTTCTTTGGGTGGCGTACTCCATGGTGAGTCCTTCTTTTGTGAAACTCCACATCTTTCTTGAATTTCCCTTTTTGGATCATGAGGTCATTCAAATGTATTATTGATATGCGATTGCCGGAAATATGGGTTGGCTGCTTATGGCTTATTGTGGGTTTGTGTAGAAGCCCACTAACCACCCATCCAAGTCTTGTCTTTACAGCATAGGGCCCATTACCCTTGCTATTAATTACTGCCCACGGTTCCATAAACTTAGCTGCATCATTACCAATCAGGAGTCCAATATCTGCATCAATATATGGCAACTTAACCTCTTTTAGGTAGTTCCATTCTTGCACATCATCCTGAGTGGGAATTTGTTGCTTGGTTACAGGAATTTCTGTTTGAGTATAGAGTGGTGGCAGTTTTAGGAAATCATCTCCTTCAAGACTTGACACTTCCAGCCCATTGATTCGGTTAATACTTATGACCCTTTCTTGTCCTAGAGTACGAAGTAGGATTCGAGTTGGTGTCGCCTTAGCATTCAGTTGCTTCCTTAAAGCTTCAGTACAGAAGGTTCCAGTGCTTCCTGGATCAAGGAAAGCGTACGTTTGAAGTACCTGGTTAGAATTCAACAACTTGACTTGCACAGGAACAATTGACAGTTTCTGTTGGTCACCGGCCCCAGTATGGATAGGCCTTTTCATGGTGACTAATGCACTGCCCACTGACATGCTATCGGTGCTTGGACTAGTTTGACTTGTATCTTTTTTAAATTCAATGTGCAACACAGTAGGATGCTTCTTTGTACATATTTTACAAGTCACACGTCTTTCACAGTCCTTACTCATGTGACCCTGAGTCACACAACCAAAACATAAACCATTTACTTTAAAGAACTCAACTTTGTCTTTGTGTATTTTCTTATCCAATGTCTTGCACAGGTCTGTGCTGTGGTTTTCTTTGCAAAAGAAACATGTTTTCTGTTGCACGGCTGCAGAGCTGCTTGTGCTTGGTGGTTCTGAGGATTCTGTTACTGTCGCAAAACTGCTCTTAGTGTATGATGAAACTGGTATGTATTTCAAATTACTATTTCGGGGAGAAGGGATTGTCCTCTTTTCTTTCGGTTTTGTGTCTTGTATTTCTCCAAAGAGGGGATCAATGGCAATGTTTGCTTGCCTTTCAATGAAATTTACAAGTTGTGGGAACTTAGCTCTTCTGTGTGTACGCTCATAGTAACCATATGCTACTGTCCTCCACCTCTCTCTGTGCTTGAATGGCAGTTTTGACAAGACAGATTTCAAGTGTGTAGGATTGTTCATGTCTTGCAGAATTTCATTATTGCTCATAGCATTGCAGCATGTTCTCAAGAAGAGTGAGTATTTGTGTAAGGCTTTACCATTTTCCGATCGGATTGCATCCCAATTCAGAATTTGTTCCTGATAGGCAGCAGCAATGAAAACCTCATTTCCAAAATGTTTGCGTAGCAGCCGTTTTGCTTTCACATAGCCTTTTTGGGAATCCATGTGAAGGCAGCTTCTCACAATTGCCTTTGGTTCTCCATCTGTAAATTGTTCAAGAAAGAGCAGTCGATCTCTGTTGTTACTTGTCTTGCTTTCTATACAATGTTCAAATGTACTAATGAAAGAGACATAACTTAATGGATCACCTTTAAAAACAGGAATCTCTCTAGAAGGCAAGAGTGAGAACCTCTGTTCTTGAATTAACATTTCTGTGATTTCATTTTGTTTTCTCAAAATGTCCATCATGGCTCCGCCTGGTTGAACATTAACCTGAGCACCATCCTGCAAGCCAAAGTTTGGGTTAGGCTGTTGGGGTTGTTGGTGAGCAACAGGCATTCGTGACCTTGTAGGCTGCTGAGCCATTTGTTTCTGTGGCTGCCGTAATTGGCCACTAGGGGCATGTTGAGACCTTCGTCTCAGTGGTGGATGGGAAGCTGCTCCTTCAAATTCATCATCATCATCATCATCATCATCATCATCATCATCATCATCACCATCATCATCATCATCATCATCATTCTCTTCAGCCTCATCATCCTCTTCATAGTCATCATCTTCCTCTTCATCATCCAATCCATGATTAACCTTCTGGCTGTCCACTGGTAAGGATCGCATTGAGTCAAAATAAAGTGGATTGATGTGGATTAAGGGGTTAACATCAAGCCTGGTGTCTACATGTTTAGTAACATCCAGAACCTTTAACATGGCATCAGCAGCTGCAATTTCCACTTCTAATTCAAATGCTTCCTTTCTTGCTTTGAGCTGTGCCTCCTGAAATTCAAATGCTTGTCTTTGTTTGAGATAAGCAGAACGTGTGGCTAGATTGGCTCTTTCGGCCTCTACCTGTCTTAATGCTGCGGTGCTTGAAGTGGATTTCATGCCAACTGAATTATTGCCAAATGATTTCACACTTTGTGCTGGTGTCACTGCTGGTGTCACTTCTGGTGGCTTTTGTGCCATAGCTGCAGGGGCATTATTTATCCATTCTATAACCTTATCATGAAATTCACATATGATTTTGAACTTCGGCATGTACCACTGATCTTGTTCTTCTGCCGCTTCCTCTTCTGATAACAGCTGCTGTACTGTTTTGTGAAGTGATTTGAAGTCATTTGTTTTAGAATTAAATTCATTGTATTCTTGTTTAACCAATTCAACATTTCTGTAATCAACCATAAGTGCTTGTAACACATTTCTTTTGCTTGTGAGTTGTCCAAGTTTAGCTTTTCTTCGATTACATTGTTTTGTATAATTAGCCTCAAGTGCCCGTTGCGTGGGTTTCACTTGTCTCTTTCCCTCAACCACAGGCAAGTTAACATTTGTATCAGAAGTGTGAACGGTGGTAACTTCAGTCACAATCACAGCAGCTGCATCAGAACCTTCAGTCACAATCACAGCAGCTGCATCAGAATGGCCCAATTCCTCTTTATCTTGTCCAGACATCGTTAAGCAGCATCTATTTATCTATTTATAACGGTGCACAGGTTTATTTGATGACGACATATATTCCTTCAAATCCACTTTAAATGCGCGTCTTTGGCGTTCATTTATCCACATGATATCGCACATTGCATGATCTTTAATAGAATCACACATCCATTAGATACTTTGATCCTCCAATTCTATTTTGAAATGCGCGTCTTTGGCGTCCATATGTCCATATGATATCGCACATTGTATTGCCTTTAATAGCATCACACATCCTCCAATTCCATTTTGAAATGCGCGTCTTTCGCGTTCATTTATTCAATCATATTGCACAGTCCATTGTTTTCAATAGCGTGACACATCCAGTAGATCCGTTTGATACCATTTTAAATGCGCGTCTTTCGCGTTCATTTATTCAATCATATTGCACAGTCCATTGTTTTCAATAGCGTGACACACCATTAGATCCGTTTGATACCATTTTAAATGCGCATCTTTCGCGTTCATTTATCCAATTGTATTGCACATTCCATTGTTCTCAATAGCGTGACACATCCATTAGATCCTTTTGATCCATCAAATTCCATTCATTGTGTCCGTATCAGAGAGTTTTTTCAACTTGAATGTAGGCTCAATTTGCCTATCTAAGCCAGGATACGTCTTCAACGCGCTCACACCACATTGACTTGGGCTGTCTTGTTACTCACTGTTTGATGTTGTTGATAGTTGCATCCGATGGGTTCGAACCGGTTGAGTTTTATGGAAGGAGTTGCGTAAAGTTTCAAATAATAACGGGGCAAACAAATGAAACAAAACAGGCTCCAGACTTGTACTAAAAAGGTTTCAAAACAAACAGGCGCAGCAAAAGGGTTTCAAATAAACTCATAATGATTCTAAGCAAAGTCTTTCTTTTCAGTCTTTCATTCATTCAATCTGCGCTGTGTGTGTGTGTAGCAAGCGAGCGGTTGAAAAACTGTTTCTCGTCTGGCGTGCGTTTACACACAGCTGTGCCGTAATTAATAGGAGAACCATGGTGCCATTTTACGAGGCGACCAGTGGCGGCGCTATTTAGTCAAAACTATTAAATCAAATGAAATGGCTCCTACAGATTTATTGTTTGATTGTTTGATTGACAGTCCGACTGACTGACTGACAAACTTGAAATGCAGTAATACTATTATATCGATCAGGTGGGAATATATTGTATTGATCAGGTTAGTAGATATTGTACCGATCAGGTATTATAGATCATGTGCATGCAATAAACTAAAAAAAAACATTTTGACTGTTTCTCATTCATGTACTGTGCATAATCTGCTCCCGTGTTGTAGACACTGTGTTGCTCTGTACCTACCTGTTTTCCAATTTATTCGTCCATACATGATAAACACATTCATAAAGTAATAATAGCTTGTATTGATAATATATCAATTAGTTTCACTTGGAAATACTACTACCTTATCAACCACCATGCCTGGCGCTAACGAACAAGTAAGTTATAACTACTGGTGTAGGTCCAGAAAACATTATTATAAAATACAGAATACTTTACAATGCAGAAAACTTGAAACTTTGATGAAATGAAGACATTTTTATTTCAAAATATGTTCAATAAACTGGGTGACAGTCATCAGTACCAACCATTGTTGCTGTGCATTAGACACATATGCTGGTAACATTCACAGTATAAAATTATGGTAATTTACCAAGACAATACCTTATAAAAAGTGAACACTGGCTGATGATAACCAACCATTGTTTCAGTGCATTTAGAAGTTTGCTGGTAACATTCACAGTATAGGATTATGGTAATTTACCAAGACAATACCTTATAAAAAGTGAACACTAGATGATAACCAACCATTGTTTCAGTGCATTTAGAAGTTTGCTGGTAACATTCACAGTATAGGATTATGGTAATTTACCAAGACAATACCTTATAAAAAGTGAACACTGGCTGATGATAACCAACCATTGTTTCAGTGCATTTAGAAGTTTGCTGGTAACATTCACAGTATAGGATTATGGTAATTTACCAAGACAATACCTTATAAAAAGTGAACACTGGCTGATAACCAACCATTGTTTCAGTGCATTTAGAAGTTTGCTGGTAACATTCACAGTATAGGATTATGGTAATTTACCAAGACAATACCTTATAAAAAGTGAACACTGGCTGATGATAACCAACCATTGTTTCAGTGCATTTAGGAGTTTGCTGGTAACATTCACAGTATAGGATTATGGTAATTTACCAAGACAATACCTTATAAAAAGTGAACACTGGAGGATAATCAACCATTGTTTCAGTGCATTTAGAAGTTTGCTGGTAACATTCACAGTATAGGATTATGGTAATTTACCAAGACAATACCTTATAAAAAGTGAACACTGGAGGATAACCAACCATTGTTTCAGTGCATTTAGAAGTTTGCTGGTAACATTCACAGTACAGGCACGTCACATGATCAACTACAGGGCATATCTTACTTGGTCTCTCGCATCGATGACTGCATTGTCCATTGATAAATGGATGAAGCGCCAGATGACCTGTGGACCAAAAAATATCCAATACATGCTTCCAAAGTATATAAATAAGAGGCCAATGGACTGCATTAGAAAAGTGTGGTATGTTACCTACAGTATATACTTTTATAAACTGGGTGACTGTCAGCAACCATTGGTTCTGTGCAAACGGTAAAAATGAGGGGGGAAAAAGATAAATAAAAAAATAAACTATATACACAGACAATGCAAATGATGAATGGAGTCGACACAGCTAGATCGCTAACATAACGTCTCATCTGCAAGTAGTCCAAACATGCCTATGCAATATCGACAACCGTGGCCCAAATACATGTGTTCAACGCATTTGTCTTGTACAGAAAACAGTGCAACTACCCATACACTATACTATACTATACTATACTATACTATACTATACTATACTATACTATACTATACTATACTATACTATACTATACTATACTATACTACTCTCAGCTAGCTATACTATGTACCGGAGTGGTACACATGGTTCTGTCTGTATCACACAATGATGGATTATTTAGAAGTAATCTGTACTTCTGTGTGCCGGATTATTTAGAAGTAGTCTGTACTTCTGTATGACAACTAATAAAGAAACTATTTAGAGAAATCCCTCTTTGTGTGGTACAGAGTGAAGCATTTTTCACGATGCAGGGGGACTTTGCACGATGTGCAAAAATATCTGGTCTGACTTCTGAGGCCACGCCTACTGCAGAGCCGACATTTCCTACACGGTAGCTTTTACTTGGGGGTGGCTTTGTATGCAACCATTACATGCTTCCCAAAGCCACCCACTAATCTGCTCTGCGGGTCCCCCGGTGGGGCCCTAGGGTCGCGCTGCCCGTCACGCCCCACCTGCTCAGCCCCTGCCTCCTCCTCACCCCCACCCCCTGCCTCCTCCTCACCCCCACCCCCTGCCTCCGCCTCCGCCTCCATCTCCGCTGTCACCCCAGGAATCTTAAACTCCTGACCCCCTGTGTAGGTCCGCGCCACAGCCCTGGTGAACCGGAAGAGGTTGTAATAATGCCCTTGTCGGTGCCTGGTTTTGTACAAGACAAAAGCGTTGAACATACATATTTGGATCAGATACATCACAAACTTTTTGGTCCACTTTCCAGTCTTACGTGCAGCCGGATAGTACGAGATGTTTTGATCTAGCTGGTCGACCCCGTTCATGAATTTATTGTACGACATGATGGATGACGGCTTGAGCATCTCCACCCTCAGCGCTTTGCCCTTCTTCTGTTTCTCCCACACTCTTGCAGTTTCCATGGTGTCCTCGTGGTAGCTGCTGATGGTCTTCACGATCCTCTTATCGCGCCATGCCACGATCAGGACCTGCTTATTGTTGACCGCAATGCGCTCCCCCTTAACGATGTCAGCTTTGGTCAGGTGCTTGATGATGGCTGGCTCCCCCCGGTGCTTCCTGAGGGTACCACAGACGTCGGCCCTCAACTGTCGGAGCCTGGCGGACATGTGTACACTGTTGTAAAAATTATCCATAAACAGCGTATAACCGGCCCCAGACAAACGTCCAAGCAGACCGACGACCGTGTCCCCCAGGTTCGCGCCATCCCGGCAATATGGCTTGAATGCAAAGCAATATCCTGTGCGTGATTCGCACAGGAAGTACGACTTGATGCCATACCGGGTTGGCTTGTTGGGGTTGTAGACCCGGAAGGTCAGGCGGCCTCGCCATGCCATCATCCCCTCGTCAATGGCGAGCTCACGTTCGGGTTGGTACAGTTCCTTGCACCTCACGTTGACATGGTCGACTACAGGGCGTACCTTACACAATTTGTCTCTAACATCCAGGGATGTATTGTCCGCAAAGTGGAGGAATCGCCAGATCAACTCATACCGGTTGCGTGGCATGGTGTCTGAGTAGTATGGTGTGAACATCATATCGTCAGTGGTCCACATCATGTCCACGCGAGGCTTCCAAAGGACACTGCTCAGGAAATTGAGTCCAAGGAACTTCTTCAGCTCCTTCAATGTGAGGGCCGTCCAATGCAGTGCCCTGCTACTGGTTAGCGTGGGGTCCAGCCGGGCAATGCACTGATCAGCGTAGAGGTTGGTCTGGGCAACAATGGCATTGAGAAAAGCATCCGTCAGGAACAGATCTAGCCATTTTGCAGGCCGGTACGATTTCAGTGCCGCGGCGTCCTGGAGCAACCCCGGTTGGGCTGTGAAGGGGATCCTGTGAGGCACCCAGCCCTCACGAGACCAGGCATTCTCCTGTTCCTGACGGATCGCAGACCTGCTCTTCGCTCCATGACCTGTCAATTATACAAATATACTATAACACCCCTACTGTAGACAAACATTCATATGCCACGTAGTTACAAACTGTGTGTGAGTGAATGAGTGTGTGTGTGTGGGGTTCAGATGTCAGAGCTGGATGTGGTGTGGGGGTCAGAGGTCAGAGCTGGAAGTGGTGTGCAGAGTGAGGCCAACTTACCGCGCTTAGATGTGCGTTTCCGCCCTGCAACGGGTTCCGGCATGTCCCGACTAGCATCCAGTTCTAGAATCACATGATGTAATACATTACACTAGGGCAACGTATTGTCATTTTATTTGAGAGAATGGCAACGACATAGCATCACAGTCTACTCCTGCAGGTAATTGTACATAAAATATAACACATAATGCTATATATATATATATATAGCATTATGTGTTATATTTTATGTACAATTACCTGCAGGAGTAGACTGTGATGCTATGTCGTTGCCATTCTCTGTGTCACTCTCTGCGGAGTCTGCGCCAGAATCTGAATTGGATTAAATTCATTCAGTAAGTAAGTCTCATAAAACACAATAGTAAACATTTACATACATGAATGTAGTTAGTACATACCCAAGTATGTTGGTGTACCACCGCCGGACTCGGTGTCCGATCCTGTAATGAACACAAAATAAATCAGCGGCCATTGTACATCAAAGCATGTACATGTGTGTGTGTGTGTGTGTGTGTGTGTGTGATATGCAGGCATTGATGCACAGTGATCTGCTTATTTGATTTGGATGTTATTTCCATTATTTTATTCATGCATGTTCAAATCGATATATACAGGCCAAGCTACATTATTGGATATGCATAGAGGCCTCACCATGTGCTGGGAAGTTCAAAGGGGTGGGGGGAGTGTTCATGGCTTTGATGTTATAGGCCTTGCCCATTGCTTTGACACACACACACACACACACACACACACACACACACACACACACACACACACACACACTCAAAGCCATGGACAAGGCCTATAACATCAAAGCCATGAACACTCCCCCCACCCCTTTGAACTTCCCAGCACATGGTGAGGCCTCTGTGCATATCCAATAATGTAGCTTGGCCTGTATGTATCGATTTGAACATGCATGAATAAAATAATGGAAATAACATCCAAATCAAATAAGCAGATCACTGTGCATCAATGCCTGCATATCACACACACACACACACACACACACACACACACACACACACACACACACACACACACACTCAAAACCATGGACAAGGCCTATAACATCAAAGCCATGAACACTCCCCCCACCCCTTTGAACTTCCCAGCACATGGTGAGGCCTCTATGCATATCCAATAATGTAGCTTAGCCTGTATGTATCGATTTGAACATGCATGAATAAAATAATGGAAATAACATCCAAATCAAATAAGCAGATCACTGTGCATCAATGCCTGCATATCACACACACACACACACACACACACACACACACACACACACACACACACACACACACACACACACACACACACACACACACACACACACACACACACTCAAAGCCATGGACAAGGCCTATAACATCAAAGCCATGAACACTCCCCCCACCCCTTTGAACTTCCCAGCACATGGTGAGGCCTCTATGCATATCCAATAATGTAGCTTAGCCTGTATGTATCGATTTGAACATGCATGAATAAAATAATGGAAAATAACATCCAAATCAAATAAGCAGATCACTGTGCATCAATGCCTGCATATCACACACACACACACACACACACACACACACTAAAAGTCATGGACAAGGCCTATAATATGCATATCCAAATGATGTAACTGTATCGATTTGAACATGCATGTAAACACACAATATTCACATTGCATTCGTCAACATGACTTACCCTTCTCCCCTCGACCACCACGACCACCACCCCGTCGGACTCGTGAGATGAATCAGATCCATAGTATCTCCGACCAAGATCAATGCCCTCGTCAGATGACTCCCGATCTATAATGAATGCATACCGGCGTTGGTTGGCGAACTAACGTTACATATTCACAGTATACAATGAATCAATTAGCGTTAGGTAAATCATCATCAAAATATACACGTTTCACACACACACAATCACATATACACGACCTTACCTGGTGGTTTCCAATCGGCGCTGCCGTCAGATTCATGCACAGTTGAATCGCTGTCCGATGAGGCTGAAGAAGATATCAGCACAGCCACCTTCCTCTTCCTCGAACTGCGACAGGGAGATACGCTCCCGGTCCCGGGGCGAGACACGTCGCTGGGCCCAGCAACGGTCTCACGGCTCTCCCCGGTCGGAGCTACCAAAGGACCGGTCGTTGGTGCTGCTTCTGCTGCTGCTGCTGCAACGGGTCCAAATGCCAGCTTGGTTTGAACAAACCGATCCGACGTCGGCCTGTCCCCACGCTTACCTACACTACGTCTCCTCATACTGATCTAAATGGAACTACTAACTGATCAAACTACTATTACTACTACTACAATATACTAACTAAACTGCACCCTAATCCCTCACAAAAGTACTACTAGTTAGCACGACTAAGTACTTCTAAAGCACAGCTGAAACCTTACAATTATTCTGATACTACCACTATACTGTATAAAACTATAAATATAGACTATAGGCTGATCTCAATACAAATATCTCTCTCTCAATCTCTCTCTCTCTCTATCTCTCTATCTATCTCTCTCTCTCTCTCTCCCCTACAAAACCTTGTCGATTCTGGGACGCCACAAACTTTTATACCTGTGGTCAGGTATGCTGGCCAATCAAATGCTAGCTTCATTGTAGGGTGCAATATTCATTCTCTTGTGATACAGTGTTAGAAAATAGGGGGACACTGCCACCTAGTGTAATTTGAGAGGAACTGCAGTTTCCGGTCCAAACTCGCTGCCAAAAGCTCCGCGGTGAAGTTCAGACTGGGAAAATCGAAAAAAGATGTAAACAGATCAAAGACGAGTTACGACGTCTTCGGCAGAATGAGCATGGCGGGGAAAGACGAGTTCCGGCGTTTTTGGCGATTAAAGTGTTAATTGTGAATATACCTGTACACCCCTCTATATTACTGCTGAATGATTTTTTTGAGTATGCAGTACCTATACAGTTAAAGAGATTGGTTTTATCTGGTATTACAGTGGCTAAAAAACTGTTAGCATCACAATGGTTTCAACCGGAAAAAATTTGCCGAAAGGTCTGGATTCTTACATATCTCGATGTGATTTATCTAGAAATATCTACAGCAAGAATTTTGGGTCTCAATGAATCCAAATTGACAATGTGGTTAGAAGTGGTGGAGAGAATAAAAGCTAGCATATAATGGTAGTGTCTGGTTAGGAGCGAATGATAATGGATGGCTTATCCATTGGGGGGTCCAGGGTGGGGGGTGCGAGCAAGAGCATATGTGTGTAGGGGAATAGATAGCAGGTATTAGGGGTATATCTTGTATAAGACATTTATCTAAACGGTGATTTAATTGGATGTGCACTGTTAACAATGCTTTTATATCTAATCGTGTGTTGTCATGATTGTTTATGTTTGTTTTATATAAAAAAAAAAAAAAAAAAAAAAAAAAAAGCTGTAGGTAGCCTTATTTATTTGACAACATGTACTCGCCCTGACCTATGTTTTGTAGTGAGTAAATTGTCACAGCATTTTGCTGACCCCACAGAGGAGCACTGGATTACAGCAAAACATGTTTTTCGTTATCTCAAAGGTACAGCAGATAAACAGCTTTGTTTCAGAAAGAGCAGCGAGGGCTTAGGGCTTAAAGCCTACAGTGATGCAGATTGGGCGGCAGACACCACAGACAGAAGAAGTACCACAGGGTGTTGTGTGAGTTTGAACACAAACAGCTCACTGGTTTTGTGGAAAACAAAGAAACAGCCCACAGTGGCACTGTCAACTTGTGAAGCTGAATACATGGCTCTAGCTATGACAATACAGGAATGTATTTATCTAGAATAACTGCTCGAAGGAATGGATACCTATGTATATAAGAAAACTGTTGTTTATGAAGACAACCAGGGAACCATTGCAATTGCTAGAAACCCTGTGTGCCGACAGAGGTGTAAACATGTGGATATAGAATAGAATAGAATAGACTTTTAATTGTCATTGCACAGTATACAACGAAATTTCAGGGGAGCTCCCACAGACCGTAGTACATAATACATACATGAACACATAACACATAACACTGTACATAACAGAATATTTTAAATAATAAAGTGCATAATGGGTGGTAATCAGAGATTATCAAGTGCAGTGGTAAGTGCATGGTGCTTAAAATAAAATAAAAGTGATAAAATATCACGTCATCAGATCTGTCATCAGGGAAGAAAGGATCACACTTGTTTATTGTCCTACAGACAACATGGTTGCAGACGCTATGACGAAGCCTGTTTCCAAACTGAAATTGAGAAGATTTGCAGAGGTAAATATTGCCTGTTATGTAGTATTGACTGCCATATCCTTTTTGATGCTCTGAACTATATTATTTTCTTTGAAGATTGTTTTTGAAAAAGTTATACAGTATACAAGACAGCCGTAAGTGGGAGTGTTAAAGTTATATGATGTATACGATTGCATGTAACTGTCTAACTGTTTCCACAAGAGGGCGCTATAGGCGGAACTATTGACGCTGGCGCCAGGTAAGAGTGTATTTAAGGGATTGTTCCCTCCCTCTCTGTCTCTTCCCACCTACCTCTCACAGAGAGAAGGTCTCATGTACTCTGTACTAGGGATGTCCCGATCCGATCACGTGATCGGGATCGGGGCCGATCACCTGATTTTCCGAAGATCGGGATCGGAAAACATTTTTTAATTCATAATTTTTTTAATTTTTTTTATTTATTTTTTTTATTCAACAAACATGACCATGTTCATGTCTTAAACTCATACTGAGGCATTCGTTTTGGTTTTAAATTGCATATCATCATTCATTTATTTAGACAGTGAAGGTACACAGTGAACCTTTTTGCTTCATATTTATCATGTTTACTTGTTTTCACCTACAATTTCCACACATTCGGGTCCAGTGTATAGTGCACCCAATGAAAATGTGTTATTGTATATGCTCTTCACAGAAAATGAGCCAAGCCCAATGAGTCTCACTTCTATTAGTAAACATTTAAATCAGGTCCCAGTCCACTGACCTGGGTGGTGGTGAAGCTCGGGGGTGCGGCACTGCAGATTTACCCAACTCGCAAATCCTGCACTCAGATCATCTGAAACAGATCTCAGCCATGTATATTTCTTCTCCCAGTCTCTGTTGTATGAGCAAAGTCTTTTCTTCTTAGGAGTTGCCTCCATTTTCTCGTTTTGTTTAGCTAGCTTAACTTTTATCGTTTTCTGCGTTTTCTTCTCCACTTCACTGATTGCCACTGTCTAGACTCTACATAAAACACGCGTCATCACGCACCTGCGCGCCACACTGGCAGCTCGGGCTGCTCAGCTCGGCTGCACATTGTTTTTTGACACAGACGTCGCATTAAATGAACAACATTTAAAACATAATTATTATTCTTTTTACCATGATCTTTGAAATGCGAGACATTGTTCTGTTGCAGCGGGATGCGGGACAAACCTTTCATTATCGGGACTGCGAAACGCCTTTTTTTTCTTTTTCTGGGAAAGATTTTACTGGGGCACAACTGATCAATACTGGGGCATGTGCCCCAGTAAAAGTGGTCTAAATACGCCGATGATCCAGACGTAAATGCAGAAACGCATATAAATTGCTCCAACAAGCATGTCGGGCCAGTTGGTGGCGATAAGCGATATCTCAAATACCATAGAACAACAGTCTGAGCATGCGTAGTGAGCTGATTTTCATTGTGAGCTGATTTGCACAGCAACTGAAAAGGAAAATAATGTAGTGACAGAAAATCCGAATAGGAGACAACAGACCCAGTACTTTTTTGGTGGTGTGAAAATATGCTGACAAACATTAAATATCTTTGGAACCGTTTGTGTTCATCTCTTTTGGCCTAAACCCTGCTAATTTGATGGATTTGTGGATTCATGCCACTGAACATTGTGTTGAGCGTTTCCTGGGCCTGATGGGCTGAAGACACCACGTACAGAGAAACACACTTGAACAAGCGCATCACGAGTCACAGAGTGATGAGGAACATGAGTGTGTGAGGAAACTGGTGAGGAAAGAAGTCTGCAGGTGTTGCATATCTGGTGTCAGTGTTGAACCTTCTGTGCCCTTAAAAAAACAACACCAGGAAATTCAGTGTTGATCGAAACGGCATTTCCACCCAAAATAAATGATCTCCCGTGAGAGTCAAACGGATGATGTAATCAACCACCAAGTTAAAAGGCACCTTGTCAGGTTGTTAACACTTTGAGTGCCAGCCTGAATGCCAGCCTTTTTAGACAGATTTTCCGATATTTCATGATTTTCACGAGGCTATTTCCATGTTCTATATTATGGCTATGTGTCTAATACGCCTGTCGCTTATCAATGACTTGCTTGCAGTCAACATGTATGAAATGGATTGTTTTTTCATCGGTACATTTCCGTTTTATACCATTTTGAAAAACGCTCGTTTTTGGAAATGTCCAGAAAATTAAAATGATTCTGTGATAAACGCCCTTTAGTGGAATACACAAAACATTTTGTAATTTTTTGGCCTATTTATGAATCGTTTTCAAATAAATGCTAGATTATCGATAGTATATGTGTACTTATGCACGCTAGAGAAGCGGGCTGAAAAATCGATTATCTATTTCCTGATCAGCACACACACACACACACACACACACACACACACACACACACACACACACACACATACACAGTTAGGGGAGACGTTGAGATATATGTGAAAAAAACTCTGATTACCCCAAGACTGGTAAAATAGATTCCTTACCTCACATCAGATGTTCTGCAAAAAGATTATTCCAATTCCTGATCGCCATTCCAAATATTGATCGTGTTTATTGATCCAAAGTACTCGAAACACATATTCCACGCTGTTCTGAGTGTCTACAATGAATGGGATCGGCTCGGGTTACATGCCTGATAAGTAAAATGTGGATTCCGGAGTTTTCTTTTCTCATCCATTTCCATTGAGTCCAATCCAATGGATGCATTACCATCCGGGAGACGATAGGGGGCCCCAATGGTAACGTGAGGCTAGATTGATGAAAAATGAATGGATATCACTAATAAAAGCAATAACGATTACAAATGTTTACTTCTCGTCATTGGCACTCAACGCATGGCATGAAATAACAAGATTTCTCGTGGCTGGCACTCAAAGTGTTAAGGCCCGAGAGCCACCACATCCTATTCTGTTCATTCAACCCTTGTTCATTTGCATTACCCATCATGCTTTGCATTTCTCTGCCCTAGCTGTTGAGACTGTGAGTGATGCGTTCTTTCACCACTCTCTATCTGCTTTGTGACTCTCTTCACTGCTGTTCTGTGAAAAGATAGATTAGCACTTATTTTATGCAAGTTGAACTTGTTATCACAGCCACTAATAGACATGTTCGCTGTATATTTCAGACTCAGACTCAGCGCATCACGGGGGCAGAAAGGAATGTAATCCTGGTCAGAACAATGGGGCAGACTACAATATTTTGCATTTGTTAGCCATGCTAGCGATCTAAACAATCAATCCATGCCAAAGCTAGATATGTAAAAGATGGCAAAATGACATCCAGCCGTTTTCGTTTGAAACTACTTTTAGTCAGGGGAGTGCCATGGTTTGTCCATAGAGCCCCATTGTACTTATTTTAGCACAGCAGCTTGTGCAGGTAGTGGGCAACTTAGTCATGTGACTCAGTTGGTATTGCTGTTTTGCTCGAACACGGTATGTTTGTAAACAGCGAACATGTCTATAGCACTGAGGTGATTTGCCAGTTCTGAAACCCACAGGTGTGGATGCACACTAGATAAAGTTAATTTCGTCCCATCAACACTATTACAAGTATACAATCAATATGCATATATTTTATGGTGTAAAAGTACATTTTATAAACACCAATAATGTTCCGTATCAACACCCTGAATGTTACTGTGTACTGTAAATATCAATCTACATTTTTAAAATCTACAATCAGATTTTTGGATGAAAAAAATTACCTCTATGCAAATGAGCCAACGTGACTTCTGACTGAGATACCCATGACACGATGAAACGTTTATTGTCCCAGAGGGAGAATTGTGCCGTTGTCAACATCACCACATGGAAACGACTAGTCCAGAAATAGAAAAAGGTCAAATAAATCAAATATAATAAATAAAAATCAACATTCTAAGGCCCTGTCCAGTGTCCACATGAGTATGGATATTTAACAAAACGCACATTTTCCTCTACGTTTGGGCCTTTCATCCACACGTAAACTGCATTTTCGGTAAAAGAAAATCTGGAGACTGACCAGCAGGGCCGCCTGGGAGAAATGCGAGGCCCTGTGCGAGATTTAACGCGAGCCCCCCCCCCCCCCCCCCCCCCCCCCAAAGGTAAAAAAAAAAAAAAAAAAAAATTATATATATATATATATATATATATTTTTTTTTTTTTTTTTTTTATATATACAGTCAACATATTCTTAAATAATAGCGCTGCCCGAGGCGGGGCATGATACAGTCAACATATAGCAAAAGAGAGAGCGAGAGAGAGCTCCCGTTCTACAGTCAATATACAGTGTACAGAGAGAGAGAGAGAGAGAACATGTGTGTTTGTCATGTGTGTGTGTGTTAGAGAGAGACTAGAGCATGTATGACAGATTCAAAAGGACAAAGATCAACACTTAAATCCAAGAGAGAGAGAGAGAGAGAGAGAGAGAGAGCGAGAGCGAGAGAGAGAGAGAGAGAGAGAGAGAGAGAGAGAGAGAGAGAGAGAGAGAGAGACATTGGAAAGAAATTGAAATGCTATTTGGCCCTAAACAGAGAGTACACAGTGGCAGAATACCTGAGCACTGTGACTGAAGATCCTTGAGCACAGCCTAGCCATCGAGAAAGGCCGCCATAGGCAGACTGTGTGTGTTAGAAAGAGAGAGAGAGAGAGAGAGAACATGTGTGTTTGTCATGTGTGTGTGTGTTAGAGAGAAACTAGAGCATGTATGACAGATTCAAAAGGACAAAGATCAACACTTAAATCCAACAAGAAGAGGGTATACCAGAGAAACCAAAGCAGCAAGGAGCCAATGGCCGACATCAGCTAAATAGGCTAGCCAGGTACTGTGACACCAGGCCACACACAGCTTTGGCCAATGGCCCAACGCTACCCAAGCTACACAAACGACCATTCACACACAGCACATGTCGTATCTCCAAATGTTGTGAAGTAGCATATGTTTTGCCTGGAAAAAAACATCGTTATTAACAAAACATTCGGGAGGGGAAGGAAGGAAGAGTGGGGTAATGTCATGACATTTTCATTAATCTTAGTTACCTGCACGAGGTACGCAGGGCGAAAGGCCGCAACACAGGTCTCCACGTTGACGAAAGGCCTCTCGCTGGCGGGACAAAAAGCTATGGCCAGAGCCTTGTCATGGTGCAGGCCCGACTACATATTCTGTCAAAGGGCCTGCTATTCTCAAGGCTAACTGATAGCATCAAACGAACGTTCCCAGCTGACGCTAAACAGCTAACTGGCTAACAGTTAGCTCAATCAGGCACCTGGCTGTACAGCCAGGTGCTCTCACCACCAGGCACACACCGTTAGCGTTAGCTACTAGTAGTATTAGCTAGTCGACCAGTTTGGCTCCAGAGAGAGAAAGAGAGATGTCAGGTCCACGGCGGGTATATAATCATAGGTTGACTCACGTCACTCACCATAACGCAGTATCAACGTGGAAGGAGACTTTCTTGGCCCCACGGTGTAATTTCTTCTTCATCTTCTTCGAGTACTTTCCGGCAGACTGGACACCTTTCGGCGTATTGCTGCCTAACAGATTTATCTGCTCACAAGTTCTCTTCTCCTTCTTTTGAAAAGACATCCACTCGCCTCGCCTCGCTCCTCTGGATAGGCCGTTAGCTAAGCTAGCTACTAGCCGACAGCATCATGGCTATCCCGACTGAACCACACGTTAGCACTCAATATTATAACGTAGCTAAAGCTAACTAGCTGTCCCTGTCTTTAGCCGGGATGGCTAGCCTGACTGAACTGTCTAACATGCAACAACTTTCATCTTCAGTCCATCTGCCGAACGATGTCCTCTTCACCTTGTCTGGGATAAACTCCAATGCTGCACGCGCGGAATAGTCAGACGCTTTAGAATAGTGTAACCCCTCCCCTCATTGAAACCAATGCCTGCTGCAGAGCACCAGAGCTCCAATAGTGACCCAGGTGCAGACCCAGGAACAAGTCATTCTACAAACGTGTCTAATGTGAAATATATAAGCATATAAGCAAAACTAGATTTTAGGTCTGTGATGAAAAAGGGCCTCGCGGGAAGGGGGGCCTCGCAAAAAAAAAAAAAAAAAAAAAAAATAATAAAAGAAATTAATAAAAAATTTTTTTTTTTTTTTTTTTTTGCGAGGCCCCCCTTCCCGCGAGGCCCTGTGCGACCGCACTGCTCGCACACCCCCTGAGGCGGCCCTGCTGACCAGTCACCGCTGATGATGAAAGTGATTGTCCACCGTTGTAGCCAAGGAGCATCTGCTCCGAAAGTGATCCCAGACGAGCGCTGACAGTGGGGGAAGGTGTTACAAGAAGACGAAAAAAGTCCAATGTTTTGACTAGAGCATCGAAATTAATGGCAGTATACAGCCATTTTTGATAATCATGCCACATTTTTACTGGTACACACGTTACAAAAACCTTTGTAAAAAATAAATTTTCCATGGGATTTTTATAAACTTTGGACCTGTACTACATAATACTTCAGGCTATGGTACCATTAACACTTTCAGTGCCGGCCACATGGTAAAGCATGGTTAAATGCCACCACCCACTTCAATGATAGCGTTGTGAACGCATAATCTCTGTCTTAAATTATGGCTATATGTCTAATCTGCCCGTCGTTTATCAATGACTTGTTTGCAGTCAACATTGTCGAAACGGATTGTTTTTTAATTGCTTCATTTCCGTTTTATAGCATTTTGAAAAGCCCTCATTTTCAAGGAAAATATAAAGATTCCGTGATAAAAGGCATTTGCTGGAATATTCTGGCATACACAAACACGTTGTCATTTTTCGGCCTATTTATGAATAGTTTTCAAATAAACGCTAGACTAGATAGTATATGTGTACTTATGCACGCTATAGAAGCGGGCTGAAAAATCTATTCTCTCATTTCCTCATCAGCAATCACAGCCACACACACACACACACATAGGGCAAACGCTGATATATAGGTGAAAATAGCTCTGATTATCCTAAGACTGGTCAAATAAATTTCTTACCTCAGATCAGATGTTATCCAAAAAGATTATTCCAATTCCTGATAGCCATTCCAAATATCGATCACACTTATTGATTACAGTGTTGGGTACTGTAAATACATAATCCACACGTTTTCCGGGCCGGCGATCAATTGGTCTCTTCAGTTGGCCTTGACGGAAAAGTAAAATGAGGAAACTGCCCCCCCCCCCCCTTCGTCAGTCTAAAGTAATGGGGTGCAGTTACACAGGGAGAGACGATAGGGGGCGGTATCTTCCCAATTGAGCTCAGAGAGAGTCTGCAGCACTAACATGAGGCTCGATTGATGAAATATGAATTCAAATTGCCAATAAAAAAAAATACGACAAACAAACGCTATATAGCGTTGCGGGCACTCAACGGTCGGCAGGAACTAACCACAAAACGCGTGGCTGGCATCCAAAGTGTTAAGAACCATAAAGAAAAATCACTTTGAGTGCTAATGAAATAGAGTAACAGAGGTTTGAACACACTGAAGTAAAAGTGGTTGCCAGATGCCTGTTTTTAAGTTCCAGCTCCTACCTCTCGATTTACGAAGCTGCATCGTTACCAAAAGCATGTTTTAGGTTCGGTAAAAGACGACGCTGTGATCGACACAAAAGCATGTTTTAAGTTACGTTTTAAGTGAGGGGGAGGGGTTGCACAGAGAGAGAGAGAGAGCACAGTGAGAGATACCCAGATAATAGACCCCCAGTTCAAAAGGTAGGCGATACTGCCACCTGGCGGGATTCGATCGCCATTGCAATTTTAACGTAGGCAGCGGTGCAAGGGAGACACAGGGAGGTCAGCGCGAGTGTTTAGAATGGGGATCAAAGGAAAAATATCAAAGGATCTAAACCCGAGAAATCTCGGGTATGACGCTCAGCAGTTGGCAACGAAACCCGAGAAATGTCAGGGATGGCGCAGAAAGAGTTAAGGGGATGGTTTAGTGTTTTGATTGATTAACTATTGATTGATTGATTGATTTATTGATTGAATTGATTGAAAACTTAATTAACAGATTGCAGAATGGGTACAATACAGTATGGCTCAATACACATAATTATTAAGGTGATGCAGACCAGATAAAGACTTTCGTCTTGTTTACACCAGGGTCCCCCATTTTCAATTCGTCATGACATTTATGACATACACAACATACAGATATATATCATGACATTTATGACACAAATCGATCTCTAAACAATGTTTGTATGTCTCCGCAATAGTATGATTCTGTCCTGGTAGGTTAAGCCACCGTTCGACGCAGTTTCTATATCTATCCCACCGTGTCTGTGTAAAATCTTGTACACGTTCTTTCTGAACAGACACGAGATGCATATAACATTGTTTAGAAACATGGCGGCTGGGTGGCGCAGTGGACATTACGCTTGTCACCAATGCAAGAGACACCGGGTTCGACTCCGGCTGTCGGCGTTGCCTCCGGCTTCGGCCAGCCGTCATACTAACTCAGTTAGCGGGTCAAAGTTGATGGGTGGTAATCTGGACGTTGTGGACAGCGACTCCTACAGGTCGGTTGGGGACACCTGCACAGCAGAGACAGGAAATGGCGGGGGTAGTGTGAGCCTCCCACACGTTACACCTCGCCAATGAGAGTCCGTGCTGGCAGGTGAAAAGATGTGACAGGCTGCCACCTCGTGTATCGGAGGGGACACATGATGCAAGGCTTCTATCCTCCCTACAACCGGCCAGTGGGGGGCATATGCGAGCAACAGGGTTAGAAATTAACACATTTTTTCCAGGGCTTTTGTTGCCCCCCTTAATAGATTTTCGTATTTTTTTTTGTATTTCAGGGGCACTGATCTTTTATGATGAAAAAGGTTATTAAACATCCTTATCATTTAAAAAATACAACTCAATTAATTACCTCATTTTGTGGCTGTCCTGGTGGTGCAAAGCGCTATATTTCTTTACAGTATTCGTCCCGCCAACAAAAACATCACGCAAACTGTTCCTTGCACACTACCAGCCAGGCAGATTTTTGTAAACCTAACTTAAACCTCCTCAATCATGTCCTCATCAGAGTCCACAATTTCATTGATTTACTACCGATGACTGTGGTGTTATGTTAATGTATGTGCGTTATACGACAGAGTGTATAGGCCACCGTACTCGGGGTCAAGGGGTAGGTACGGGAGGGGCGAGAGAGATACACCTGTGTGATGTTGCTACGGAGTTACGCTAATAAAGGATACTCACAACCACAGCAGAGGACTCACATATTTGTACTGTGAAGTAACACGACAATGACAAACGTGTTGTTTCTGTTTTTCTTTTTGACATTCTTGCGGCACACGGAACAAGTTAACAACTCACCACTGTCTATAGGCCCCGCATCATACTGTAGCCTAGCCAGTCTCTTGAAACTATCTTCAAACTTCCACTGCTCTGGAAACTTTCTTTTGTCAGGTGGTCCCACTCATCCTTTTCGTCTGAGAAAGCCCCAGTGGGTTTTCTTTTTAGCGGCCGGCTTACTCCTTCCATATGGTTCCACATATGTATAACCCATTAACGTTATTAAGCTAACGTTAGCTTATCGGGCGTAACGTTACAGTGCAAGCAGTGTAAACAAGGAGAGATTGACGTGCGAGGAAAGATTGAGGGCTGCAAAAAAGGCGACTGTCCTTTATTTTACATTACTATTTTGTTCAAATCTGCCCGCCATTGGCGCTTTGCGGGTGCTTATTTTGTTCCCTGTATATATATATATATATAATTGGTAAACTGTCGGGGGCTTTTTTTGCCCCCCTTAACTGATTTTCGAGGGCATTTGGTAAATTTTTGAGGGCACTTTGCCCCAAGCCCCCGTTAATTTCAAACCCTGGCGAGCAACGTTCAAGACAGGGGAGGGGAGAATTGGCACAGTGGAATTGGGATGGGAGAAAAATAGAAAAAGAGGAGAAAAAATATTGTTTAGAAACCTTTTTGCAAACTTTAGAAGGTGTTTTTGTCCATTTTCGTCCTCTTCTGACTCTGTGGATGTCATTTGTTGTTGCCCGACGGCCGTATCCTCGCAACAGAGAGGGCTGCTATTGGTCGAGCGCAAGATACGTGACCGAACTCGCACCAATTTCGTCAAATAAAACTATGTGGTGACCAAGTATCCGTTCGCGAGGAAAGATCTAGTCCCGACTTTAAAATTATGATTGCGCAAAACGGGCAGGATTGTAAATGGAGAACTTTTTATTCCTAAATCTACACCAATATATCTTTAGCCCAGAGTGAAAATTGTCCGCCGAGGTGGGAATGAGAATAGTTTCCTAGCCACTTATCAGCCTTCACCGTACGGCCTAATAGTAACATAGTACATAGTAGTAAAAAGTATGTTTTCTTTGTATTCAGATATTGATTGAAAGAGTGTGTTTTTAGTAGATAATAATAATAATAATAATAATTCATTTATTTTGTATAGCGCTTTTCAAGGACCCAAAGTTGCTGACCAAAAAACAAAGAAACAAAGAAACATAGAACCACAGGGAAACAGGGAACAATATGAGTACAGAAGAACATAAAACCAAGAGTAACAGACAACAAATACAGGAGCCAGTAGGGGAGACAGTCGGGAAGTAAGTAAGGGAGACAGAGGGGAGAGGGGCAGGAGAGAAGGTAGGGCAGGGGAAAGGAGGTGGTAGCTTGGAGGAGGGTGATTATGGGTAGGGAAGGTTGAATGCTAGGGAGAACAGGTAGGTTTTTGAGTCGGGATTTGAAGGTGGAGAGTGAGGGAGCATGTTCCAGAGTTAGGGTGGGGGGGGGGGGGGGGGGGGGGGGGAAGGCAGGGCTATGGAGGGCTTTAAAGGTGAGGAGCAGTAATTTTTAACTGTAGGCCTATGCGTTCCTTAATCGGGAGCCAGTGGAGAGAGTGGAGGACAGGAGTGATGTGATCACGCGACCGGGTGTTCGTGAGCAGGTGAGCAGCAGAGGGACCGTTCTGGACGTCTTGGAGTGATGGAGGGGGGAGGTGGGGGGGGGGTGGGGGGGGGGGGGGGGGGGCAGTGTGATTTTGGCGATGTTGCAGAGGTGAAAGTATGAGGTTTTGATGATGGAGCGGACATGGCTCCGTCTTCTCTATTAAGAAAATCTGGCATACTTCTTTGTCATTGCCCCCTACAAATATTAAACATACATATATTAAGATGTGCTCCCTCCCTCCCTCCATCTGCTCTGTCTCTTCTCACTCCTCCCTCTCCTCCTCCACCTCTTTCTATCTTGTTCTCCCTCAAAAGAATCTATATTCGTTCCCTGTAAAATATTCATGGATGAGTCATGCCGCAGGAAACCATGAATCATACATCTGGAAATACTATAGGAGACAGAAAACCATGAATCATACATCTGGAATACTATAGGAGGACAGAAACCATGAATCATACATCTGGAATATTAAATCATGAAAACCACTAGACTTTTAAATGTCATTATACATTCACAACAACAGATCGCACCAAACGAGTTCCCCAATTGAGCATCGTCTTTCTTTAACACTCCGCTCTATCTGAGCGCTGAGCAACTGCCATCCAGCACGCATCTGCATTTGACAGATATAAGAGCATCTGTGTAGGATCCATTTTCTTCTGTATACTGAGCCTAGTCAGAAAGTGTTGTGGAGGATAACAGAGCTTGCTTCCTCCCTCTGAAGTTCCATCTACCCAACCCCCCCCCCAGTTATATTGTCCCCCCCTCCCTTCTCTTGTGGGTCCCCTCCTGTGAATCTCTCTCTTCACTCACGGTTTCTACAGCTGGTCACTTTGGTGAGGGCCATCTAAGCTATATTCTCTGACAAAATAAATTCTTGAAAAATAGGGGTAGTCTTATAAACAGAGTTGTCTTATATTCTGACCTATATGGTAATCAGTGATGCCACAGATTACTTGTAAAAGTAATCCGATTACTGATTATTGATTACTCCTTTAAAAAGTAATCCAAGTTACTTTACTGATTACTTGATTATCAGAGTAACTTAGTTACTTTGAAAGTAACTAGGTTACGAAGTCGTCGTCGTTCCCCCAACCGTTTTTTTTAAACGCTTTATTGAAAGTGCATAAATTGTTTTTAACTTGTTTCTCTGCACATAACGTAAATATAACGTTAAACTAGTGCTTCAGCTTCTGTACCATCAAGTATGGTAAAGCAACAGTCTATGATGCTCACAGCCAGGGCCGCCTGGGAGAAAATGCGAGGCCCTGTGCGAGATTTAACGCGAGGCCCCCCCCCCCCCCCCCCCCCCAAAGGTAAAAAAAAAAAAAAAAAAAAAATTATATATATATATATATATATATAATATATATATATATTTTTTTTTTTTTTTTTTTTTTATATATACAGTCAACATATTCTTAAATAATAGCGCTGCCCGAGGCGGGGCATGATACAGTCAACATATAGCAAAAGAGAGAGCGAGAGAGAGCTCCCGTTCTACAGTCAATATACAGTGTACAGAGAGAGAGAGAGAGAGAGAGAACATGTGTTTGTCATGTGTGGTGTGGTGTTAGAGAGAGGACTAGAGCATGTATGACAGATTCAAAAGGACAAAGATCAAAAGAGAGAGAGAGAGAGAGGACACATTGGAAAGAAATTGAAATGCTATTTGGCCCTAAACAGAGAGTACACAGTGGCAGAATACCTGAGCACTGTGACTGAAGATCCTTGAGCACAGCCTAGCCATCGAGAAAGGCCGCCATAGGGCAGGACTGTGTGTGTTAGAAAGAGAGAGAGAGAGAGAACATGTGTGTTTTGTCATGTGTGGTGTGTGTTAGAGACTAGAGCATGTATGACAGATTCAAAAGGACAAAGATCAACACTTAAATCCAACAAGAAGAGCAGGGTATACCAGAGAAACCAAAGCAAGGAGCCAATGGCCGACATCAGCTAAATAGGCTAGCCAGGTTACTCTGTGACACCAGGCCACACACAGCTTTGGCCAATGGCCCAACCGCTACACAAGCTACACAAGCTACACAAGCTACACCATTCACACACAGCACATGTCGTATCTCCAAATGTTGTGAGTAGCATATGTTTTGCCTGGAAAAAAACATCGTTATTAACAAAACATTCGGGAGGGGAAGGAAGTAAGAGTGGGGTAATGTCATGGACATTTTCATTAATCTTAGTTACCTGCACGAGGGGCGCAGGGCCCGCGCCTCCCTCCACTTTCGCTCCCCACCCCTCCCTCCTGGTATAGTACGGGGGGCCACGGCTCCGGCCGAGGAGACTGGGTGTGGGGAGGACGTGGTGGGCCGACAGCCAGCCAGCCAGCCCACACATGGCGTCTGGCTAACAGTTAGCTCAATCAGGCACGTGGCTCTATGTAGCTGCATACAGCCAGGTGCTCTCACCACCAGGCACACACCGTTAGCGTTAGCTACTAGTAGTATTAGCTAGTCAGTCGACCAGTTTGGCTCCAGATAGAGAAAGACAGATCCACGGCGGGTATATAATCATATGTTGACTCACGGTCACTCACCATAACGCAGTATCAACGTGGAAGCAGACTTTCTTGGCCCCACGGTGTAATTTCTTCTTCTTCTTCTTCGAGTACTTTCCGGCAGACTGGACACCTTTCGGCGTATTGCTTCTTTTGAAAAGACATCCACTCGCCTCGCCTCGCTCCTCTGGATAGGTTAGCCGTTAGCTAAGCTAGCTACTAGCCGGCGACAGCATCATGGCTATCCCGACTGAACCACACGGGATAGCACTCAATATTATAACGTAGCTAAAGCTAACTAGCTGTCCCTGTCTTTAGCCGGGATGGCTAGCCTGACTGAACTGTCTAACATGCAACAACTTTCATCTTCAGTCCATCTGCCGAACGATGTCCTCTTCACCTTGGCTCGGATCAACTCCAATGCTGCACGCGCGCCGCGCGGAATAGTCAGACGCTTTAGAATAGTGTAACCCCTCCCCTCATTGAAACCAATGCCTGCTGCAGAGCACCAGAGCTCCAATAGTGACCCAGGTGCAGACCCAGGAACAATTCATTCTACAAACGTGTCTAATGTGAAATATATAAGCATATAAGCAAAACTAGATTTTAGGTCTGTGATGAAAAAGGGCCTCGCGGGAAGGGGGGCCTCGCAAAAAAATAAAAAAATAATAAAAAAAAATAATAAAAAATAATAAAAAAAAATAATTTTTTTTTTTTTTTTTTTTTTTGCGAGGCCCCCCTTCCCGCGAGGCCCTGTGCGACCGCACTGCTCGCACACCCCCTGAGGCGGCCCTGCTCACAGCATTAGAGCAGCCAGCCAGTGGTTTTACAAAACCAGTGTATATCCATTCACATCTAACAAATGCAGGCTGAACTATTCAATTATATCAACTGTAACTATTAAATTGTTTTTATAAATGTCTCTCTATAAACATACAATCAGTCTCTCTTTAACATGTAAATTAACTGTAAATCTGGCAAATAAGAGCTTTTGCTCTGCCACCATCAAATATACATTAATCAAAAGGGAAAGAAACAATCTCTCTCTTTTGCTGTTTGGCTGGCCTCCGAGTCCTCCTGTACCTAGTCGAAGCGTCGGCTAGTGAATGAATGAATGAATGAAAACTTTATTAACAGATTGCAGAATGGGTACAGTACAGTACAGCTCAATACATACAATTGTTAAGGGGATGCAGACCAGAGAAAGACTTTTGTCTTGTTTACATCAGGGTCCCCCAGTGTTGTGATTCCAGATGCTTTCAATGCAATTGGATGTGCTGTTTTTAGCGGTAGACAGTATTTTGTTTCCTCCGCATATGAACGTGAAGTAGTGACTGAGGCTATACAAGCGTTTTGGGATGGAAGTCTGAACAGAAACTCACTTTTAATTTTGCCAAGCGTTTTGGGGTGGAATTCTCCGACGACGGAGCCCTGCTGTCACACGATTGGCGCATATGTCACATGACGTGCTGTGAAGACCCGCCCTACTCTGCCTCTGATTCGCAGACTGTGGATGGGGAATGTGATTGTACCAAAGCAGATGTCACTCACAGACAGAGTGTCCAGTCACGCCGCGGGGACACATTCTTGTGTAACCCTTTCACTGCCACACTACGTCACTCCCAAAAGAAAAACAGCTCAAAATGTATTTTTGACTGTCGAAAACGAAATAAAATACTGCATTCCGCCTGCATTATGAATTTATGATGAGATAGTAACGAAATAGTAATGCACAGCCACTTGGACAAGTAACTGCAATCAGATTACTGGCTTTTAAAGATTAACGCGTTATATTACTATTTTCGGGGGAAAGTAATCAGATTACAATAACGCGTTACTAAGTACCGGCATCACTGATGGTAATTCACTAATGTATTGAATCTTAAAACCTTGTTTTTCTTATTTTTTCATGAAAACAAATCTGAATATTATGAGCTCAGGTAATAGCATGGGGTTGTTAATCACTGTGTCTGTAACCACAGTGACTTGTGCATTTTCAGACTTTGCTCAATGAGTTGATGAGTTGACCGTCAACCAAGGACCTGCACTATAGTTTTTGTGTTTGTTTGTTTCAAATCAGTCAAGATTAATCAACTCTGATCTCCTTGAAAATCTCCTAAATCTTATTACTATAATTGGAGAGTGTGTTTGTTCATTTGTGTGTCCGGGTTCAGTACTTGAGTCGTACCAGTGAGAGGCAACAATACGCCAACGGGTGCCTTGCCTGCCGAAAAGAAGAAGAACAACAACAACAGTAAAAATACTGGAGAGGACGATGTCTTTTTGACAAACGTTTGCACCATGTCTAAGAAGCACAAATCACTGTCAGCGAGTCGTGATGCTGCCAAAAAGCACGAGATTAGCGCGGGAGAGAAGGAAGAGGAGAAGGAGGTGTAGAGTAGTAGGATGATGAGGAGGAACAAGACAGGGCAGAGGGTAGGGTTTTATTATGGAGAGGAAGGAATGGAAGGAATGAATGGAGAGAGGGGGTGAGGGGAGACTTACATTTGAAATCAGAGGGAGGGAGGGAGGGAGGGAGGGAGGGAGGGAGGGAGGGAGGGAGGGAGGGAGGGAGGGAGGGAGGGAGGGAGGAAGGGAGGGAGGGAGGGAGGGAGGGAGGGAGGGAGGGAGGGAGGGAGGGAAAGATGAATGGACTGGTGGCGCAAGGAGATGATCTTACATTTGAAACCAGAGGATAGAGGGAGGGAGGAAGGGAATGAGTGATGGAGAGAGGAGAGAAAGGGTGAGAGAGGAGGATGGAGGGAAAGAAAAATGGAGAGAGGAAGATGAGAGGTTCAAGTTTCAAGTTTCTTTAATAGTTGTCATACAGAAGTACAGAATACTTTCATACAAAATGCTTCTTACTGTTACGCTCCAGAGACTGTGCTAGACAAGATAGTATCAAATAACATAGTATAGCATGTAAATTAGAAGTAGAAAATGAGGTCACAGTGTTCAGTATAGACATATGTACAATGTTTGATGCAGAATAGACGTAACTGAGTTACCATATAATATACAATACTATGCAGTGTACTAATGTACAATACTATATAGTGCAAAGCAGAAATGGGATGAGGTACAATTTAGGTACAATTTACAGTAAGGTGTACGAGTTGTAGTGCAATCCTTCATCAATAAATATAAAGTGTGGGGAGTGGGTGCTACAGTGTGTTTGTTTAAAGTGAGTGTGTGCTATAAAGTGTGTGGAGTGGGTGCTACAGTGTGTTTGTTTAAAGTGAGTGTGTGCGTGTGGATGTGTGTGCTATGTGCGTTTGATGGTTGTTGTTGTGTAGTGTTCATTGTTCGTTGAGCAGCCTGATGGCCTGGGGATAGAAGCTTCTTCTGAGTCTTTCTGTGCTTGCCTTGAGACTCCGGTATCGCTTGCCTGACCGCAGCAGTTCAAAGAGGCAGTTGTTCGGGTGACTGGAGTCCTTAATGATTCTCTTAGCCTTGCCCCTGCACCGCTTGTTGTAAATGTTCTGGAGGGTGGGGAGCCCCCCTCCAATTGTGCGTTCGGCTGAACGTGTTACTCTTTGTAGTCTGCTTCGGTCTTGTGCAGTGCTATTCCCAAACCAGGAGGTGATGTTGCCAGTCAGGATGCTCTCTATTGTACATGAGTAGAAGTTCTTAAGGATCTTCTGACTGACTTGGAACTTCCTTAGGCGCCTGAGGAAGTAGAGGCGTTGTCGTGCCTTCTTCACAACACTGTCAATGTGTGTGGTCCACGTCAAGTCCTCGGATATGTAGGCTCTGAGGTACTTAAAGCTGTTGACTCTCTCAACCGGTGCCCCGTTGATGCTGAGGGAGCTGTAGTCCTTGACCCCCGACCTCATGAAGTCCACAATCATCTCCTTTGTTTTGCTGACATTCAGGGAGAGGCTGTTTTCCTGGCACCATCCCGCCAGGGTATAGGAAACTTCTCTAAAACTAGTTTACCAAACTGCTGGCTACTTCACAATAAACTAAAACTAATTTTAGAAAGCATTTCAACTACATGGACACAATGACAACCACTGAATAAAGTGAAAGGCAAGGTTGGGTACCTGCATGAATGCATGTGCCTTTCACAAACAGATGGCTGATGTAGATCAACCATACAAATACAATTAATTAAAAGATAGTATGCAGTATAGACTAATAGCTGAATAGTCGATTTTGGACATCACAGTTAAGATATTCAGAGACAGCAGCCATAGTTATGATTGTTTTCTTGTTCATATGCAATTTGGACATTTACAGGGGCCAGTTTCTAATTGCAGCCACCCGTAGGTGCTCTTTGAGAGCGGGTTTGAAAGAGGGTAGGGATTCACATTCCTTCACGGTTGTGGGTAGGGCGTTCCACATTATTGTGGCATAATTGCGAAACGTGTTTAGTCCCTTGTTTGAGCCGAATCCTTAAACATGATTTGTGGAACTCCCTCTGGTGTTGTGGTTGTGGAATTCACTGACCTTTGGGATCCATCCTTTATCTCAAGACGACTTGACTACTGTAATGCACTCCTCACCGGCCTCCCAAAAAAAACACAGAATGACTCCAACTCATTCAAAACTCTACAGCTAGGCTACTAACTAGAACCAAGAGGAGAGACCACATCAGTCCGGTATTAGCTACTCTGCACTGGCTTCCGGTAACATTTAGTATAGATTTCAAGGTCCTCCTCCTTATATACAAAGCACTAAATGGAACAGGACCAAGCTACATTGCAATTTCTCTATGTGCCTTCTATATTACGATAATCTACTACTGGTCTATTAAAGGTTCCCAACCACAGCCCAAAGAAAATCGGGGACACATCCTTCACAAACTATGCACCAAAGCTATGGAACACCCTACCTATGGACATTAGGGAAGCTAGATCTCTAAATATTAAAAAGAAAAGAGCTAAAAACGTACCTCTTCACCATAGCTTTTTTCTTTTAATACACTCCGCTGCTGATTGTACTGTAGATTGCACTATTTTACTCTGTCCATTCTATTTAATCTTTTATTACAGGTTCTAAACTGTGTGGGTATCAAGCAGGAAGAAAACTGTGTGGGGGACCCAGGCCTATAACTGCGCCCTGAGAGAGGGAACTGCACTCTGAGACGGAGGTTTGCCCCTGAGAGGGAGGTTTGAAGGGTCAAACAGGAGGGAAGACTGTCAGGTTTTAAACTGTGGATATCAAACATGGAAGGTAAAGACGGTTTTAAACTGTTACAGTAATTCAGGACTATTTTATTACTTATATTCTACAATTTTATTGCACTGCACTATTGCACTATTTTACTCTGTCTATTCCAGCGGTTCTCAAACTACAGGGTCGCGACCCAAAGTGGGGTCACGGGTAGGGTCGCACATTGGCAACAAATTGAACAATGTTGGGTTTTCGCCGGAGATTTGCCAGCCCCTGGAATCTTCTCGGCACGTTCTAACAGCGCATCGGGCCTGTCCTGGGGTTTCCTCGTCTTCTGACAGCGGATCGAGGGACGTCGCGCGGCGGCTAGCTTCAGGCTAGGTCGCGCCCAGGTAGGGCCTGCGCCACCAAGCATCAATGCTGGCATTAGTGATACGTAAGGCGTAAGGCGTCTTTGAGATCAATATTTCTAAAATCTGTGATGGCAATCATATTTTACCCACGGAGACTTGGGATCTCCTGTTGATCTCCTCTCAACTCTCCAACGGTTCAAGAGCGCCATCTGGTGGCCGATCGGCGGATCGCCGAAACAGGAAGTGACGTGCCGGAAGTGGTGCTCATCCATATTTGGTCCGGGCACTCGCTATCGTTAGCGGGACTCTAGCTCGACACACTGGACAGCGATCAGTTGCCAATAACTCGATAAACAACATGATTTGGACGTATATACTATTATACAACCTGGAAATGGATCGCATATATCAACATCCCATAATCGAGAACTTGCATGTCCAGCTGTAGAACAATTCATCACCAGTCCATGCTGGAGGGGTGTTCAGTGGGGGAGCTTTTGTCACCTAGTATGATGTCAGCTTCTCCCTTATCAAACCGGCCCTTTCTGTCGGGGTCCCCCCTTGGGTGCGATTGCCTCGTAAGTAGTGTCAGGGTCCGATGTCCCGACTCCACGGAACGCTCCGCTCGCGCAGTTAGCGGGTCCAGGGTTGGCTACGCAAAGCGGGCGGGACCGGGCCGCCTATCTCCGGTTTCTGGCGGACCAGCGCCAAGTGGCGGTGGGTGCGCTTGGGATTATCATCACATAATGGCTACAGCAGTGCCATATGTCGAGGTGGATGGAGAGAACGCTGAGGCGGGGACTTGTGTTTACACAACCCCACCCGTTTTCAGGTTTGGTACAGACCCTATTGTCAGGGTCACCAGCAGTGACAGCTCTGGCCAACGAGATCCAATCTCTGTGGGCGAAGCAAGCCATCGTCGTGGTCCCAAAGGAGGACGCGATGCGTGGCGTTTCCTCCCGGTATTCTCTGGTGCCCGAGAAATCGGGAGGGGGGGTGTCAGACCCATGCTGGATCTGTCCCATGGAAGGTTCAGCATTTTGACCGTCTCCCACCTGTTGAACGCTGTCAGGTGGGGGCCTGGTTCTCCTCCATAGACCTGTAGGATGCGTATTCGCATCCCGATCTTCCATCCTAGGGCTTACCTACGCTTCCTTTGCAGGGTTTAGCGTATGAGTACCAGAGGCTGCCGTTCGGCTATTCTCTGGCTCCCCGCATCTTCACCAAGTGCGTGGAGGCCGCACTGGGGCCTCTGCGTCGTCGGGGGTTATGAAGTGTATTCTGCCCTGGACGACGTTCTGGTCCTTGGCGATCAGGGTAGATCGTCAGGACTCATACCAGGCAGGTGGTGGAATTCCTCACCAGCCTGGGTTTAGCTGTAGACTGGAAGTAGAGTACTCCTCTTCCCAGTCAACGGGTGGAGTACTTGGGCTTATTCTAAGCTCAAGGTCTATATGGGCATCCCTCTCGGAGCGGCGGCGAGTCTGTGTTCTCGGCACGCTCGGGAGGTTCCGTCCTAGGCGCTGTCCGTGATGCGCCTGCTCGGTATGATGGCATCTGCTCGTTCCGTGGTCCCTCTTGGCCTCCTCTTGTGAGGAGGATACAGAGGTGGTTTTCCAGAATGGAAATAGACCCGGTGAGAGGCAAGTAGAACCGGCTAAGGTTCCCATGTCAGTACTGGGGGACCTCGCCCTCTGGGGAGGGCCTGGGGCCGTCACCAGCGGGGTCCCCCGATGCCTCCCTCACTGGGGGGGGGGACGTGTCGGGCCAACGCAGTAGGGGGCAGCTGGCAAGACCATGCTGCCCGGTCTGCGATACATTCAATGGTTGTAATTGAAGGCAGTCCTTCTTGTCCTCAAACGGTGTTTTGATCAGGATGGACAACACGACGTCAGCGTCGTATATCGACAGACAGGGAGGAGTACGCTCCCCCCGTCTGCACCGGGCGGCGGTCGGCTGGCTATGGGCGTTTCCCCACCTGCGCAGCCTGAGGGCTCTCCACATCCCCGGCAGGGTGAATGTGGGTGCAGGTGTGATGTCGCGGGGCGGTCCTCACCCTGACGAGTGGGGATTACGTCCAGACATAGTCGGGCAGGTCTGGGACCAATTCTGTGACTGTCTGGGATTCTGTACGCCCCCCCCCCCCTTACACCTGATAGCTCAGCTGTTGGGGCGGGTACGTCGGGAGCGCGGGACTTGGTCCTGGTCGTGCCGGGCCGGGGCTCAGCTGTTTGGTCCCCGGCCCTGATTCAGCTCTGTGTGGCCCCGCCGTGGCCTGTTCCGTGGTCACCGCGGGCCCTCTCTCAGGCATGCATAACTCTATTCTGCCTTCCTGTTCTGGGGCAGCCTCTAGGCTTGGCTGCTGTCAGTGTGAATCTGGTGGGGATGCGTCTTGGCTATCCTATGGTTAACGCTATCCGGCACGCGTGCGCACCGTCCTCTACCATGGCTTACGCGGGTAGGTGGCGTATTTTCCAAGAGTGGTGTAGAGTGGGGGGCCTACCCCCTGGACGCTGTCCTTTCCTTCCTTCAGTCTATTTTGGGTAGACTGTCAGCTTCGAGGGTGAGGGTATATGACGCGGCTATATCCTCTTGTCATGTGGGGTTTGAGGGCGTTACGTTGTTCAGCCACCCTCTTGTGAAGCGTTTCTTGCTTGGCGCTCGGCGTCTTAAGCCGGTGGAACGTTCTCTGTCTCCGAGTTGGGACTTCCAACTGGTCCTCGGCCGGTTGTCTGAGGCCCCGTTTGAGCCTCTTGAGCAGGCGTCTTTGGAACAGCTGTCTTCAAGACTGCATTCCTGCTGGCCATCACCTCCGCTAAACGCGTGGGTGGCTGTGTGCTCTCTCGGTGCGGCCTGAGTGCTTGTCTATTCGTGTCAATAGCGGTGCGACTCTGAGGCCTAAAATATCTGGAGCTCTTTTCGCTCCAGGGATATTGTGGTTCAGTCGTTTCATCCGCCTCCTCACGCTGGTGAGTTAGAGGCGAGCCTTCACCTGTCGTGTCCCGTCCGGGCTTTGGGGGTTTACCTTAGTCGGACTCGGGACAGCTTTTTTTTTTTTTTTTTATATATATATATTTTTTTTAAACATAACATCAAATTAGACACACAAGCATTAACAGTAAACATCCAATGAAATCACCATTTGAATCATTATAAATGTAGTTTACGAGATATATACCTAATACTTGCTATCTAATACCCTACATACATATGCTCTTGCTCGCTCACCCCCCCCGGACCCCCACTTGGATAATCCATCCATTTTCATTAGTTTCTAACCAGGCACTACAATTCATATGCTAGCTTTTATTCTCTCCACCACTTCTAACCAGATTGCAATGTTGGTTTCACTGACACCTAAAATTCTTGCTGTAGAAATTTGTAGATAAATCACATCGAGATAGGTAAGAACCCATACCTTCCGGCACATTTTTTCCGGTTGAAACCATCGTGATGCTATAAGCTTTTTAGCAGCTGTGAGACCGGATAAAACTAGTCTCTTTAGCTGTATAGGGGCTGCAAACTGAAAAACATCATTCAACAGCAATACAGAGGGGTGTACAGGTATGTTCAGAAATAAGAATTCTGATAATTGCTGGGACACTTCTTTCCAGAATATCTTAACCGGTGGGCAATCCCAATACATGTGCATAAATGTACCCTCATCCCCATTTGTACATAAGGAACATCTGGAGTCTTGTTTAAGTCCCATTCTGTTCAATCTTATAGGAGTCAGGTATGTCCTATGAATATAATTAAGATTAATTTGTTGATGGTCCGGGTTACGTGACGCAATTCGAACGTTTGCCCAAACTTCTTGCCAATCAAAATCTATTTCCAAGTCTGGTATATCCCTCCTCCAGACTGAGTCTAGGGGGAGGATTCCATACGAGGACGTTAATAGGTGATGATAAAAATCAGATACGAAGCCTCTCGATGTCTCTCTTTCATAGAAGAATTTGTGATATCTGTGGTGCTCAATTGGTATCCTTAATGGGACTCGATGAGCCTTCAAACAATCCAATAACTGTGCGTAAAAATAATATGTGGAACTGGTGATGTTAAATTTTTTATGTATATCTTGATAGCTACAAAAACCCTGTTTGTTGAAAACATCTCCCAATGTGTGTATGCCCTGCTTTTCCCATTTCGGGTATCTTATAGGTCGTTTTCCAATAAGGAGTGCATTGTTATTGAATAGGGGAGTATGACTATGCCATTTATGTTGGTTAGAATATTTTTTTTGTGTTTCACGCCATTTCCGGATCACATGTGTAATAAGGGGGCCAAATTTCAATTCGCATTGCTTAATTGATAATATGGTGTATACTATGTCCTGCAGTCTATGTGGTGCTACTATATTTTCTTCTAAGTTTCTCCAGGATACAGATGGTTGGGAATCAAACCAGGTTGTCAGTGGTCTTAAAGAGTACGCTTTAAAATAGTGGTAAAAGTCTGGACATGCCAAACCTCCGTCGGCTTTGTTTCTCTGTGCGGTGGATCTTTTCATTCGTGGAGGTTTGTTATTCCAAATAAATGTATATGCGGTGGAGTGTAATTTTTTCCAGTAACCATCAGGAGGGGGTAACGGTAACATTGAGCTAATGAAGTTGATTCTAGGTAAAACATCCATCTTAACTATTGATACTCGTGCCTGTACTGAGTTTTTAAGTTTGGACCACCTGTCAAAGTCGTATTTGATCTTATCTTGGAATTTTATGTAATTGTGCTTCACCGTTTGGCTTATAGTAGGGAATACCTCAACTCCTAAACATCTGAAGTGTTTAACCATTGGTATTTTTTCTGGAAGGAGTATATTCTTTGCAGGGGCATTAAGTGGAAGGAAGGCCGACTTTGGCCAATTTATCCTAAATCCTGATAGATTACCAAAGTCATCAATCAACTTGAGAAGATGAGGCATTGAGGTGTTAGGGTTTTGCATGAACAATATTACGTCATCCGCATATAAACTAATATGATGTTGTGTGCCCTTAATTGCGATTGGTTCTATGGATTGGGATTGTCTTATATATTGTGCTAAAGGCTCTAATGATAAAGCGAATAGTCCGGGACTAAGAGGGCAACCCTGTCTGGAAGAGCGCGATACCGGAAAGATTTCGGAGGTGATTATACCTGTTGTAATCATGGCCGATGGGTCTTTGTATAATACTTTAATCATATCAATGAATCCTTTTCCTAATCCCATCCTTTCTAGTACTGTTAGGGTTTGTAACCGACCCCAAGCGCAACGGCACAGAGAGAGTTGTTTCAGAGTTAGCCAAAGCAAGGGCGTATTTATTCTCAGAGTCACAAGATAGAATTAGGTTGAGCAACAGAACAAACGGGGAATCTGGCATGTGAAGAATGTTGCGGCTCTGCAGATTCTCCCAGTAGGTGGTGGTGAGGAATTAGCTTGTGACGTCTGAGCCGCTCTGCAGATCCTCCCAGCATACACTCCAGGTGGAAACGGAGGGAGAGAGAGAAATCCCAGTTAGCCCAGCGCACAACAGAAACAGAGAGGTGACTGATCCAAATAAATATCCAAGTGACTTGATCTTCGGTGTGATACACACAGTTAGCAGAGTCCAGAGAAAAAACAATACGGTAATCCAAAGTGTAAATCCAACAACAAAAATTAGGTGAGAACAGTATAACAAAAACGGAATCTCTTCGGTGTTTCACAAACACAAAAAACGGGTGATCCAAAAAGAACTGTTTCCAAAAACTCACCAGAGCGCAACACGTAAAGCGGGCAGATAAACGAGGTGCAGCTTCGTACGGGGAATCAGGTTCTCCACAGGGATACTTCACGAAAGTCCTGGGGAGCAACAGACAGGGAACAGCGACGGGAAAGACAGGCAGATGCAGGGAATATTCAAAACGATCCAACATCGATATTAGGGAGATCAGGGTATATAAAGCCACGGGGCGCTGATGAAAAGGTGTGACAGCTGCGGGATGAAATTGATCATTGCTCCAGAAGCGTGTGGTGGGGAGAGCACCAATCAACACGGCATCTTACAGGAAAGAAGCGTGTGGCGGGGAATGCAATTAATTAACAAAATACCTTAAAGGAACGGAGCGAGTGGGTGGGGAGCGGACCAAACCTCACAGTACCCCCCCCTCCACGGGAGCCACCCGGCGACCAGGCCGACCCGGCTCGCCCGGATGGGCACGATGGAAGTCGGTGATCAGGCCGGGATCCACGATGAGCTGGCGGGAGACCCAGCTCCGTTCCTCCGGACCGTACCCCTCCCAGTCCACCAGGTACTGGAACCCCCGACCCCGCCGTCGAACGCCCATCAACCGGCGGACCTGCCACTGGGGGTGACCGTCCACCATCTTGGGAGGAGGTGGTTCCGGAGCAGGAGGCATCAGGGGACTGAGAGAGACAGGCTTAACCCAGGACACATGGAAAACGGGGTGAATGTGCATGGACGCAGGAAGCTTAAGACGCACCGCTGCCGGACTGAGTACCTTCAGAACCTCGAAAGGTCCGACGAACCGGGGGTTAAGTTTCTTGGCCGAGGACCGAAGTGGGAGGTCCCTCGCGGAAAGCCACACCCTCTGCCCAGGGTGGTACGTCGGCGCAGGAACCCGGCGCCGGTCAGCCCCACGACAGGCGCGCTCCGATGACCGGAGCAGCGCGGTCCTGGCGATCTCCCAGACCCGACGGCACCGGTCGAGGTGGTCCTGTACGGAGGGAACTGCCACCTCCGTCTCCTGTGCAGGGAAAAGAGGGGGTTGGTAGCCCAGGGATACCTCAAAGGGTGAGAGGCCGGTGGCAGAACTGACCATGGAGTTGATGGAGTACTCGACCCAGGGAAGGAAACGGCTCCAAGAAGCTGGTCTCTCGGCAGCCACACACCGAAGAGCAGACTCCACGCTCTGGTTCATCCTCTCCGTTTGTCCGTTAGTCCGGGGTCTCGCACTAGCTTGGTTTAAATCCTATTTAACTGATAGAACACACTGCGTGGTCTATAATGATTTAACATCTGAGACCCTCCCAGTGCAATGTGGTGTCCCACAAGGCTCTGTCCTGGGCCCTTTGCTATTTTCGATTTACATGCTACCCCTCGGCGATATCATACGCAAATTTGGCATAAACTTTCATTTTTACGCTGATGACACCCAATTATATATACCTATTAAGCCAAATGATTCCTCCCAACTACAAAACCTTGAGGCCTGCTTGCTTGCCGTCAAAAAATGGATGTCGCAAAACTTTCTACTCCTTAATGCAGATAAAACTGAGATGTTAATTGTTGGCCCCCCAAACCACAGAGGCCTGTTTCAGGACATCTCCCTCAACTTTGATACCTGTCATGTATCCCAGAGCTCCACCATAAAAAACCTCGGAGTCATTTTTGATTCCTCCCTCTCATTTAATGCACATATAAAAAACGTCACCAAAATTGCATTCTTCCATCTTCGTAATATCGCAAAAATACGCCCCATTTTAACTCTGGCTGATGCTGAAACCCTGATTCATGCTTTTGTCTCATCACGTCTGGACTACTGTAATGCACTTTTTTCAGGCTTACCTAATTCAAGCATCAAAAATCTTCAACTCGTGCAAAATGCGGCTGCACGGATACTAACTAGAACTAGAAAATTTGATCACATCACACCAGTTTTGTCCGCCCTACATTGGCTTCCTATCCAAGCCCGCTCTGACTTTAAAGTGCTACTCCTCACCTACAAAATTTTAAATGGGCTTGCACCGCTCTATCTATCTGATCTCATCTCCCGATACTCGCCCGCTCGTGCTCTGCGCTCACAAAATGCGGGGCTTCTATCGACCCCTAGGGTTAAAAAGAAATCCGCCGGCCACAGAGCCTTTGTCTACCGCGCTCCCTACCTGTGGAACAAATTACCTGCCGTCATCAGGGGCGCCTGCTCTGTCGAAGCTTTTAAATCCCTGCTTAAGACTCATCTTTTCTCTCTCTCCTTCAACCTACCTTGATCTCACCTGGTCGGGGACTGACCTTTAGATTAATCTGTGTAGTTTAGTTATGGTACAGGGTACTACATGGTACCACTGGGTAGTTTACTATAGGGTAGTTTAGTTAGGGTACAGGGTACTACATGGTACCACAGAGTACTACTTGGTACTGCATGGCATTACAGGGTACTACATGGCTTACACAGCTCTACATGGCACTACAGGGTACTACATGGCACCACAGGGTACTACATGGCACTACAGGGTACTACAGGATACTACGGGGTACTACATGGCACTATGGGGTACTATAGGGTACTACATGGCACTACGGGGTACTACATGGCACTACAGGGTACTACATGTCTGCTCCTTTGCAGCACCACAAACATGGGAACTCTCTAACTCTCCCCCCCCCCCCCCCCCTCCCCCCCCCCCCCCCCTCTCCCTCCCCCTTCTCTCTGAGTACCCGTCTCCTGGCGCTGACCAAGGTGATGGATGCCTCGGGGTCTTGGCCAAGCTTGTAGTGACTGCTCTACATGCACCTCCGAGGCATTGGATCAGTTATTCACCGCCGTCTGTCCGTGGTCCTGTCAACTGATTAACAGACTGTTAACAGATTAACAGTCAACGCGGTTTCATTGCTGGGTTAAGTACTTCTATTCTATTCACATAATACGCTTACTTCATATATCTACTCCATTCACATATATGCCTACCACTTGTATCTATTGCTATGTCCGCCTACTACAATCTCATGAGCTGTCTAACGCCTGTCCCGTCTCCCTGTCTTCCTATGACTTGCTGTCCTGGAGTGTTGACCGGAGTGTTGGACGTTGACGAAGGCCGGGAGATTGCGACCCCCTCTGCGTGCCCCCCTGTCTTCGGAGGTTTCGTAGTGGTGACCGGAGTGCCGGATGTCCCGCGATGATGCCGGGAGTTCGCGACCCTCTCTGTGCCACCCCCCCTTCCCCCTGTCTCCGGCTGTCCCTGAGCAACGACCGGAGTGCTGAATGTCCCGTGACTAAGACGGGGAGGACGTGACCCTCTTGCGCCGCCCCTGTGCTTCAAATAGATCCGCTATCAACTCTATCTTTAATTTTTCAAAATGTACAGTTGCTATTGCATGCACTCATCTGTGTTTCACTACACACATGAGTGCATGCTTACCAACTGTCCGTCTGCAACACTACTATCACCGACATCTAAGAAGGGAGATCCCCCCTTGAACGGCCCTTCTAAGGTTTCTCTCCTCCACATTGCCTGTGGAGCTTTTTTCCCTATTGTTAGGTTTTAGTGAGTTTTTCCTTACCTTCGCGTGGGGTATGTCTGGGAGTGCTTGCATTCTTTCATTTATTTGCATTCATCTAAAAAATGTTTGGACCCTATGGTGTTCTTGTTCTGTTCTTGACTTATTGTTATGTTGTCTTCTTGACTTGTTTAAAGAAGACCTGTACGGCCCATGGGGACATTAACGTGTGTTGTCGGGCCCTATAAATAAATTTGATTTGATTTGATTTGATTTGGATGATAACCAGAGGAAAGACTGACCGTTGCCCCCAATCCCTTGCAAAAAGCCCGCCATACCTGGGAAGTGAACTGGGGCCCCCGGTCCGAGACGACGTCCTGGGGAAAACCATGGAGGCGAAACACGTGGTGTGTCAGGAGGTCCGCCGTCTCGGCCGCCGAGGGAAGTTTGGGAAGGGCCACGAGGTGAACCCCCTTGCTGAACCGATCCACCACGGTCAGAAGGCACCTGTTCCCCTGGGAGGAGGGAAGACCCGTGATGAAGTCCAGCGCCACATGTGACCAAGGATGGCTCGGAATGGGAAGCGGCTGTAATAGCCCGGAGGGTGCCTGGTGGGAGGCCTTGCTGCGGGCGCAGACTGCGCAGGCCAGTACGAACTCCTTGACGTCGTTCCTCATGGTGGGCCACCAGAATCGACGAGCCAGGAAGGAGAGCGTGCGATGAACGCCCGGGTGGCAGGCAAACCGGCTGGTATGGCCCCACTGGAGGACCCGGGACCGGACCGAGTCGGGGACGAAGAGACGATGAACCGGTACATTGCCTGGAGCGCGATGGAAGCGTAGGGCACGCCTTACCACCCCCTCGATGCCCAAGGTGACGACTCCTACCACCCTGGCCTCTGGGAGGATGGGAGTCGGGTCCTCAGTGGTTGGAGGCCCCTTGGAGTGTAACCGGGACAGGGAGTCGGCCTTCGTGTTGCGGGAACCAGGGCGAAACGTCAGCGAGAAGTCGAACCGACTGAGGAAGCTGGCCCATCTTGCCTGCCGGCCATTGAGGCGCTTGGAAGCACGGATGTACGTCAGGTTCTTGTGGTCCGTCCAAATGGTAAACGGCTCCTCGGCCCCCTCTAGCCAATGACGCCACTCCTCCAAGGCAGCCACAACCGCCAGCAGCTCCCGATTGCCGATGTCATAGTTCCTCTCGGCAGGGAGGAACCGACGCGAGTAAGAGGCGCACGGATGTACCTTCTGGTCCGTTGCCGACCGCTGGGATAAGATAGCTCCCAGTCCAGTATCCGAGGCGTCCACCTCAACAATGAACTGTCTCTTGGGGTCTGGATGGAGCAAGATCGGGGCGGAAGTGAACCTCTTCTTGAGGGAGCGGAACGCAGCACACGCCGCTGGGGACCAGTCGAACGGCAGGGCGGGAGAGGTCAGTCTGGTATGTGGTTCCGCCACTTGACTGTAGTTCCGGATGAACCTTCGGTAAAAGTTGGCGAACCCGAGGAAGCTCTGTAACTCCTTCCGAGAGGTGGGTTCCGGCCATTCCTCCACGGCCTGGATCTTGCGAGGATCAGCTCGGGTCAAGCCTTTCTCGACGATGAAGCCCAGGTAATCGACGGAGTCGGAGTGGAATCGGCACTTCTCCGCCTTGACGAAGAGCCGATTGTGGAGGAGGCGCTCCAGCACACGGCGGACATGCTGGATGTGTTCCTCGAGGGTCTTGGAGAAGATGAGGATGTCGTCTAGGTATACTACCACAAACTCCTCCAGCATGTCATGAAGGACGTCGTTCATGAGCGCCTGGAATACCGCCGGAGCGTTGGTGAGGCCGAACGGCATCACCAGGTACTCGTAGTGGCCCCTGGGAGTCTTGAAGGCGTTCTTCCATTCATCGCCCTCTCGGATACGGACTAGATGGTAGGCACTCCGGAGGTCCAGCTTGGTAAAGACGGTAGCCTGGGTGAGAGGCTCGAAGGTGGAGTTCATGAGAGCTAGAGGATACTTGTTCTTAATGGTGATCTCGTTGAGCTGGCGATAGTCGATGCAGGGTCGAAGGTCTCCGTCCTTCTTCCCAACAAAGAAGAAACCGGCCGCCACAGGAGAGGAGGAAGGCCGAATGAGTCCTGCTTCCAAGGACTCAGAGATGTATTGATCCATCGCTGCCTTCTCCGGGACGGTCAGACTGTACAGGCGGCTGCCGGGAAGGGGAGCCCCTGAGCGGAGGTCGATGGCACAGTCGTAAGGCCGGTGAGGCGGAAGGGCCTGAGCCCTGGACTTACTGAAAACCTCCATGAGGTCGTGGTACTCGGGGGGTATGGTCGAGAGGTCCGGAGGCGGCTCACCAACGGATCTCCGGGGCGGGGGACAGGACGCCGCCTGAAGACACTGGGCATGACAGGAGGAGCTCCATCCCTTGATGGTACCGGAGGACCAGGCGATGTGGCGCTCGTGCAGCGCGAGCCAGGGCCGGCCCAGGACTACTGGGACAAGAGGGGATCTGGTGATAAGGAACTGGAGTCTCTCAACGTGGTTACCAGCAATGGTGAGCAGGACAGGGCAGGTGCGTTGAGTGATGTCAGCCAGGCGGTGTTGGTCCAATGCGAATACCTCCAATGGCCTCACTAGGTCCTCAAGTGGAATGTTGGCCCGGGTAGCAAACTCGAAATCTAGGAAACTCTCGTCAGCCCCAGAGTCAATGAGTGCCTCCACCGTGGCCCGTTGGTCCGCCCAGGCCAGGGTGACGCTCATCAGATGGCCAGGTGGTGCACGGCTCTGGGAAAGAGAAAAACGGCTCACCAGGATCTCCCGGGGTCCCGGCGAGCCTGGTCTTTTGGCCGGGTGGGGCAGTTGGCGATTCGGTGTCCCTCCCGACCGCAGTAGAGGCAAAGGCCGGACCTGAACCTCGCCTCCCGTTCAGCTTGGCTAAGATGAGAACGTCCCAGCTGCATGGGTTCCTCCTCGGGTGCCGAACGGGAGGGAAAAAAACCACCAGTCGTGTTGGGAGCAGGGCGACCAGCAGTACCGTCACGAGTACGGGGGGTCCGGAGTACCTCTGGAGGTCCCTGTCGGGCTCTCTCACGTCTTCTCTCCTGGAGGCGTCCGTCGATGCGAATGGCGAGGCTGAACAGGTCCTCGAGGGACTCGGGTTCCTCACGGGTCGCGAGCTGGTCCCTGACTGCGTCGTTGAGCCCCCTCATGAAGGTAAGACGAAGTGCTTGATCGTTCCAACCGCTCTCCGTAGCCGCCAGTCTGAACTCCAGCACGTAGTCGGTAACCCCCGCCGCTGCCCTGCCGGAAGGTACCCAACCGGGCTCCAGGGTCCTGACCACGGGCTGGATGGTGGAAAACCCTGCGGAGCTCAGCCACGAAGTCTGGGTAGGAGAAACAGAAGTCTGCCTCCATTGCCCAGGAGGCAGTGACCCACTGGGCTGCCCGGCCTGAGAGCAAGTTAGTCATGTAGGCCACTCGGGCTCCCCTTGAAGTGAAACGACTTGGTTGATGACGAAAAACCAACTCACATTGCATGATGAATGTGGCACAATCCTCGAAGTTACCGTCGAACAGCCGTGGTTCGGAGAGACGGGGCTCCCGAGGTGCGGGATCGGGAGGCGCGGGCCCTGCCAGGGCTGCGGGTGATGCTCCGGCCAAGGCTCCTGAAGGAAGTGGGGTTACAAGCAAGGTGTTAACGGTTTCACTCAGCGTGTGTAAGTGGAGGAGAATACTAGACTGCTGGCTAGCCAGAGAGCCCAGGGACCCCTGAATAGGCAGGACCTGCTCTCGGAGTTCCTGTACAGCAGCCGCAGCCGCATCTAGCAGTAGGCTGTGGCCCTTGGTTAACTCTATCTGGCCTGCCAATGCTGTTCTGACTCTCTCTGTGTCGGCTGGGGTCGTCATGGTTGGATCGTAATGTTAGGGTTTGTAACCGACCCCAAGCGCAACGGCACAGAGAGAGTTGTTTCAGAGTTAGCCAAAGCAAGGGCGTATTTATTCTCAGAGTCACAAGATAGAATTAGGTTGAGCAACAGAACAAACGGGGAATCTGGCATGTGAAGAATGTTGTGGCTCTGCAGATTCTCCCAATAGGTGGTGGTGAGGAATTAGCTTGTGACGTCTGAGCCGCTCTGCAGATCCTCCCATCATACATTCCAGGTGGAAACGGAGGGAGAGAGAGAAATCCCAGTTAGCCCAGCGCACAACAGAAACAGAGAGGTGACTGATCCAAATAAATATCCAAGTGACTTGATCTTCGGTGTGATACACACAGTTAGCAGAGTCCAGAGAAAAAACAATACGGTAATCCAAAGTGTAAATCCAACAACAAAAATTAGGTGAGAACAGTATAACAAAAACGGGATCTCTTCGGTGTTTCACAAACACACAAAAAACGGGTGATCCAAAAAGAACTGTTTCCAAAAACTCACCAGAGCGCAACGCGTAAAGCGGGCAGATAAACGAGGCGCAGCTTCGTACAGGGAATCAGGTTCTCCACAGGGATACTTCACGAAAGTCCTGGGGAGCAACATACAGGGAACAGCGACGGGAAAGACAGGCAGATGCAGGGAATATTCAAAACGATCCAACATCGATATTAGGGAGATCAGGGTATATAAAGCCACGGGGCGCTGATGATAAGCTGTGACAGCTGCGGGATGAAATTGATCATTGCTCCAGAAGCGTGTGGTGGGGAGAGCACCAATCAACATGGCATCTTACAGGAAAGAAGCGTGTGGCGGGGAATGCAATTAATTAACAAAATACCTTAAAGGAACGGAGCGAGTGGGTGGGGAGCGGACCAAACCTCATAAGTACTGCCCATAAATAAGACCATTCCAACCTATCAAAGGCTTTCATCGCATCCAGGGACAACATCGCTATAGGTGGGGTGTCATCCTTGCTGGCATCTAGCACATGTAATAACCGTCTTATATTATCCGTGATCAAGCGGCCTCTTATGAAGCCAGTCTGATCAGGATGAACTAAAGACATCATGCTTTTGAAGTCTGATGGCTAATACCTTGGAATACAGCTTGATATCAGTTCCGAGGAGGCTCACGGGTCTATAACTACTGCAATCGGTGGGGTCTTTGTCTTTTTTAAGGAGGACTGTTATGAGTGCAATATTGTCGATCTTATGGAAATTCCCCTCCTTAATTGAGTATAAAATCATATTAAGTAATAGGGGTCCAATTACATCCCAGCATGAGAGGTACATTTCTGGTGGGATACCGTCCCTTCCAGGAGCCTTACCACTTTGCATTTCAGATATGGCCTCCCTAAGTTAATCTAGTGTGATGGGTGTTTCTAACTGTTTAGCGTCATCCTCTGATAGTTTAGGAAGGTTAATTTGATTAAGATATATGTCCATTTTGTTTTGATCGAAGGCCATTTCTGATTTGTACAAGTTGGAGTAAAACTTTTTGAATGTCTCGTTGATTTTTCTAGGGTCTGTAACAAGTCCTTGCTGTGCCTTAATAGTAGGGATATCTGCAAATGTTGCGTTGGCTCGTATCTGCATAGCTAGTAGGTGACTTGGTTTAGAACCATGAAAGTAATACTGTTGTCTTGTGCTACGTATTTGAACTTCAGATTGTTGTTTTAAAATGGCATTAATCTCTTTTTTTAACACAATAATTTGAGATTCCAATCGAACCGAGTAGTTGTATTGTAAAGAGGAAAATAACGTAGAGTAAAGCGTTTTCAGCTCTGCCAGTTTTGAACAACGATTCTTGCGTATTCTTGCGGAATACAACAAGAGCTTCTTTGAATTGTGTAATGAATTCCGTGTTTTTCAGCAATATCGAGTTAAATCGCCATCTTGGGGCTCGGGATGACAGTATACCAAATGATCCTTTTAGGAGTAAATAACAGTGATCTGATAGTGCATTGGGTACCATTTCCACGTCATAGTTATCAAATAGTCTAGGGGATGCAAAAACATAATCTATTCTGGAAAATGTGTTGTGTCTTGCAGATCGACAAGAGTACTTTCTGGTTGTAGGGTTGAGTGATCGCCATAGGTCATTTACACCTGTATTCTTAGACCAATCCTTTAATGCATTAGATGAATTTTTCTGATCATTGGAAAAGGTCGGATAAGATTTATCCATCCCGGGATCCCAAATGGCATTAAAATCCGCGCCAATTATAAATGAGTATTCAGGAAAGTTTAACATTGTTCTGGTAAGTGTAGCGTAGAAATTTGCCTCGTAAAGATTTGGGGCATATGCCGCTACCAACGCTATTTTCCTTTTCCTGTATACAATTTTAGCTCTTTGTTTGTTACGGTGGCTCTCGCGCTGGTAAGGCACTGTCCAAGCAGCGCCTGTCACATTGGTTGTGCGAGGGCATTGCCCTTTGCTACATGTTGGCTGGGCTGGCCCCCCCTGGGGGTGTCAGGGTGCACTCCCCTCTTGGAGTGGCGTCCTCTGCCGCCTTGTTAGGGGGGGCCTCGGTGGAGGACATCTGTGCTGCGGCCTCCTGGTCCTCCCCGGGTCCCTTCGTTAGGTTTTACCTCATGGACATGACTGGGGGTTCTGTCTCCCAGGCGGTTCTGAGGTCTGGGACCTCCCCTGCGTCCCGCCCTTTGGTGGGTTGGCAGGGGTGTGTGGGTGTGTGCCACGGGGTGATGTGTCACACGTGGTCCCGCCTGTGCTGTGCGTTTTTAGGGGTCTCTAGTTCCCTCTTTTTTCGCACTTTGGTGGAGTTGACTGCCGCACCCTCTTCACTAGGAAGGGCGGGTGGACGGGACTCCCCTCCCCCCTGGTGGTAGGGCTTGCGGGTCCTCAGGGGGTACATTTGTCGGGCCACGCGTCTGCTCTGCCCCATATCTCAGTATGGCGAAGAACAGTACGTACCCAACCTGGAAACAACCGCTTCTCACAATAGTCGGTGCGTCCTACAGTCCAGCTGTGTTGCTGGAGGGTAACCCCATCCAGCCGCAGCAAGGAGGATTGTAGTTGGGAAGCATGTCATCGGCGTGAGCTCCTAATACGAAAAAAACGTTGAAGGTCGGAATGATCCAGACACTCCAGTAACGAAGACAATATCGCCGTATTTTCTCGAAAATAGTGAGAGAGAAAATAAAGATATGATGTCAACGTCTCTCCTTGTTCTTCCTTTCCTCAGACTAAATATTTTTCTCCACGTCAAGTGGGCATGTGAGCAGCACTTAGCTTGTGATTTTCGAAGGAGATGAGTGTGTGGCCCCACCCCTGCTTATGTAGGTAAGCGGATGGGGGTGTGGCCAGATGAATGCTGGCATGTAAAGGTACATGTTGGAATTTTTTATTCAGTGTATACGCTGAAGCGAGATATATGCAGACAGGTGCTGAGCAAGCCATAACGACATAGAACTGCTCACCCTGTCCCCATTTATCCACAGTGTCCCCTGTAGGGCTGAGCCCAAACGTTCTGACCTTCGTTCGTTGCATTGGCATTCGAATTCTGAATCAACATTCAAATTTTACATTTCATTTTACAATTAACAAAATTTAACAATTTTACATTTAAATTTTTTTTTATTTAATAAAACAACGTTTAAAATGTTTTATATATTTTTTTATGTGTCTTTTTATTCTGTTAAACCAATGGGTTTTTTCTTCGCAGTTGCAGATACAGATTAGGCTACACTAATATTATAGTATTAAAACTTATAGTTATATTCAAAGTTGATTTAATAAAAAAATCACGAATTTAATCAGATTAATCACTTTATTCAAATTGAGGATTTAGTGTAAGGATATCTATAAAAGAAAATAATAATTATAATTAAAACAAATGTATTTTGTATTTTTTTTAATTATTATTAAAAACAAAGGTTCTAATGTCCGTTCGAAAAACCCTGACGAAGTTCGAAGCCCAAAAACAGGCTTCGGGGACAGCTCTAGTCCCCTGCTGTATTCTCCTAAAATCCACGATCAGCTCTTTGGTTTTACCAATGTTCAGGAGTAGGCTGTTATCCCGGCACCAGCGTGCCAGTACACCAACCTCCTCCCGGTAGGCCTTCTCGTCGTTGTTAGAGATCATCCCCACCACCACAGTGTCGTCAGCAAACTTCACTATGGAGTTGGAGCTGAACCTGGCCACACAATCATGTGTGGATAGTGAATACAGCAGGGGGCTGAGAACACAGCCCTGGGGGGACCCGATGCTCAGGGTGATTAAGTTGGAGGTATGACCCCCCACCCTGACCGCTTGGGGCCTGTCACTCAGAAAGTCCAGGATCCAGGCGCTCAGGGCGGAGGACTATGGTGTTGAAAGCTGAACTTAGTCAATGAACAGCAATCTCACATAGCCCCCCTTCTGACTGTCAAGGTGAGAAAGGGTGTTGTGCAGTACTTGGGATACAGCATCGTCAGTGGACCTGTCTTGTATGCAAACTGCAATGGGTCCATGGAGGGAGGCACAGATGTAATCCTTGACCAGCCTCTCAAAGCATTTCATGACCACAGAGGTAAGTGTCACCGGTCTGTAGTCATTTAGGCCTGCTGGGGAGGAGTTTTTTGGTACAGGGATTATAGTGGACACCTTGAAACAGGCTGGGACCACGGACTTGGCCAGGGATAGATTGAATATAGTGGTGAACACCGGGGCCAGCTGATTTGCACAGCACTTGAGTATTCGTCCTGTTATCCCATCTGGGCCTGCAGCTTTCCTATTGTTTACCCCCATGAGCGCTCTTCTCATGCTATGTTCCGTCAATGAGAGAGTGTGTTCCCCCCCGCGGATGAATCCCTGCCACGGCAGCCGGCGCGTCAGTGAGGTCGCCAGCCGGTGAGCTAACATCGCCACTGCTCGCCCAGAACCTGCCGGAAAAAGAGTTGAGTTAATCCGCAAGAGAGGCATCGGCACTCACGATTGAGGAGGGGCTGACTTTATAATCAGTTATCATTCGTAATCCCCGCCATAAGCCTCTTGTGTCGTTCTGGGCCATCTGTGTCTCCATCTTATTCGCATATCTCCGATTTGCAATCCTCACTTCTTTGCGTAGCCTTTAAGCTGTTGCCTCATCATAGCAAATCATAGGACTGATTGGAGACAAAAAAAGTGATGAGATAGTCGAACAGGTGAAACAAGCTAAATTACAATCATAAAATACGAAATTGTTACAAATCTTAATTTCAACTTCGGGTGGAATCTCCTTTTGGGTGGAATTCCATAAAATGCGACAAGCACAAGCAGCTTTATCCCCAAACAAGTAGACCAATCGTTTTTAGAGACACGATCACAAGGAGGCGTTTGTCATCATGAGTCTCCTGACCAATTTAAAACCAAGCATGAGCCGATCAGAGCTTCCAACGCGGTGTTATGGTCACTTTTCCATGAGCATCCACGGATTCCCGGAGGTATCATGCGGTGCGCACACACACACACACACACACACACACACACACACACACATACACACACACACACACACACACACACACACACACACACACACACACACACACACACACACACACCTGTGTATTTCTCACTAACTTTTTTTTTGAAAGTGTCCATTATTCTCTCTTTATTTGTGTTTCACTCTTTTAATTTTGGATTTTTTTGTTTGTCACTTAATTTCTTTCTCTTATTTAGTTAATTCTTTGGAAATATAGGTATATGTATGTGTAGACACCTGAATATGTCCAGCAATAATTCAATGTGTCTAACCTAATTCCTTTTACTCTACTGTGCCCACTGACCCCTCTTGATCCTCCATTATTCTAACATTGAAAGTGAATAGTGGAGCATGCACTGGAGTGCCGCCAGGGGGAGCTGGTGAGACATTGGGCAAGGGGGGACACCAGGTGAAGAAGGATGGACTGGAGGTGCAGTGCTTGCAGCGGAACCTCCTCTTCATCGTTTTCCAGAGACGCAAGAGGTCGCTTGGAGCTGGAGCTCCGGACATTAAGCATGCGGAATATAAACCCAGGCACGAGGCGGGTTAGTAATGGAATATGCGATAGCTTAGCTTCCAGTTAATGCTAAAGAGACATTGTGAACAAAGAAGCAGACGGGTTACTGCCGAAGAGTGTGGTAGATATTGCCCACGTTGCGTTTTAGTTAAAGTACTGTATAGGCGTCAGGACAGGGGATCGTCCCGATCCACAGGTTAGCTTCAGTTAGGCCTAGCACCACAGTTTAGCTTGTGTGTCGCTCCACCTCTCCAGCTGAGCAGTGGACTACTCAATGGACGTCGCGGCACTGCACGCACCTCCAGCGGTCACCTGCCTAACGTCCACCCAGCCCTGCCTCCTGCTACCACGGGACTTCTCGACGGCCATCTCACCACCCGGACGTTCGGTGGTGGGAGCGGACCAAGCTTTGGTTAAGTACTCTCCAGCCAGTTACCGTGAGCGCTCCGAGTGCTGGAACTTTATCGGTAGACATTCTCGTTGTGCGGAGCGTGCCCTTTAAGGGCGAAGAGAATAAGTACTTCGAACCGACACTGGTAGCAGTGCTTAGGGGCGCCCCGACATTTATTATTTTGGGGGATGCCGGCTATAGATAGGACTTTTGTTTTCAATGTGGGCCCACTGTCTTTTGGTTAAATATGTTGGGTGATAACGTGTGTTCCTTTATAAAATCCCATTTAGTAGCCCTGTACCCCTCTCCCTCTTTCTCCCCTCTCTCCCCACCTACGGGTGAATGAACAGGTATTTCAACCCTTAAAGGGACGGGTGTCATTACTGTATCTTGGCTAGTGTGGGAAGAGCTTTGGTTCCCTACCGTAGAGTGAGAGCACTAGGTGCCTAGCATTTCAACCCTTAAAGGGACCGGTTCCATTACTGTGTATTGACCGGTGTGGGAAGAGCTTTATTCATGGTGTTGTGTAAGCGGGAAGCGCTTTAGTCATTGTGCCTTGTGTAAGCGGGAAGGGCTTTGCTCATTGTGTCTTGTGTTAATAACAGGATAATTTCTTCAGTAAAGAAAACCAAATGGGAGCACTGTGTGTGTGTCTGTTACTGTGTCTGTTGTCTTAACCCCTTTCTGCCCCGGGTAATGCATTTTATTGTTTAATCCTTTCCCCACCCCCTGCCTATACATCATTGGGACAGGTCTCTGCTCATCAGCAAGGAAAGGTACTGCTTTGGGGAGAAAGTATATCATCTATCACTACTGCCACCGGGTGTGGGAGGGTGCGGGAAGTATTAGGAGAACTTAAGTGTGGGTGTGTGGGGAATTACTGCGAGTCGCCCTGGAGGGCAAGAAGGACCAGCGCACCACCCCTAGGTTAGTAAATCCTAGGCCCCATCCACTCCCTCTGCTAAAGCTCCACTCTAATACTCCTGCACTACAGTCGGGGATTCAGCTGGACTCAGATCTGCTGCGTTCCCACTACCTGGTGACAGTGTACATCTACTCTCATAAAGTAGGGATAATCCACCCTGCTACATATGTTTTGGTTTTGTTCTATGTGGACCCCAGGAAGAATAGCTGTATCCTAGGCGACAGCTAATGGTAGACAGCTAATGGTAGACAAAAGGAAGGAGACACACAGACACGCACACACACGCACGCACGCACACACACACACACACACACACACACACACACACACACACACACACACACACACACACACACACACACACACACTCACACACACACACACACACACACACACACACACACACACACACACACACACGCACACACACACACACACACACACACACACACACACACACACACACACACACACACACACACACACAAAGGGAGAGTGAAAGTACTCAGCCCCTCCCCTATGACTCAAGTGTAGTTCTTTAGACAGCAAGGGAAATTATACAGCTGGACAAGTTAACAATAATTAACCCATTTACAAGTTGTATTACATTTAGCACTAGAAATTGCGAATATCAATTTATTTTACTTAATTCTGAATCGCGCAACATTTTTGGCATTTATGAAAAATCCTCTCTGCTGAGATGAGGACGTTTTCACACATCAGAGGGTTAAACCCGTGGGCGGGTGGGATTAGCACTACCGTTACATTTTCAAATCATAATATCATAACACAGAGCCTGAGAGACTCACTTTGTTTGGCTGTCGGTAGACCATCGCTATACGAATTAGAACCCTTTCAGAAGCTTTGTGGTCCGGTCTTACACTTTCCATAAATGTGTCTCAATAAATCCATTTAGTTAGATCCAGTAATGAATGTGTATCTTGTGATTATTATCAAATTTACGACGACGACAACAACTATTTGCCGTTAGCTATTCCCTGGTTGATTGCCGGAAATTATGTCACACGAATGCCAGGCTGCTCAGCCAATAGACAATTCGTTTTATTATTGTGAAGGTACACTTTTGTCCAGTGCTTTTTGTAAGATGTACATAAAGGGCACAGTGACATCACATGGATATACTGTAGCTGTTTTTATACATTTCAACATTTGAATGCTGCATATATGAAATTTGACCATCGACAAAGAATGACAGGATGTGATGTCATTACTGGGGGAGGAGGGGCTCAGCCTTTTTCAGGGGGAGCTTAAGACCCTGCTAGCCCCTCCCCCCCGCCGCCACTGGCATGAAACTGTGTGGCTCAATATATTGAGTGTAGAAAGTGAGTATAAACATAGACGTAGAATCCACTTTGAGGCAGAAGAAACATTTCACTACCATTGTGCTTCTACGACGTGTGTGTGACAAATAAAGCCTTTGACTCGGGGGAGAGGAGGGTAGGAAATTGACCATTTTATCTTTGAAACCGGCAAGCTAGGAGCCAGTACGGGAGAGGAGAGTTATTATAATTATAATTTATAATAATAATAATTTAGGACCTGCTCAGAGGTCATCAATCGGCACACATGCAATTCGTATCTGCGATTAACCCATCCCGTCGTCCTTCCCCCCCAAGGGCAGCCGGGAGCAGACAGGCGTCAACGTGAGCCGCGCCAGGGGACCAATCCAAGTGCTCCTGTCCGTCTTCGTCAAGGACGCCACAGCGTTAGCTATCTATTGTTGTGCATGTTTTTCCATTGGGTTTATCTTATCGGGGGGGAAACCCTTGCGAGCACGGGGAGAACATGCAAACTCCACACAGAAAGGCCTGGGAGATACCCCACCTGGGTAACTGGCATCATGGAAACCTGGTCCCCAAGCGGGAATCGAACCCTGGACCTTCTTGCTGTGAGGCGACAGTGTTAACCACTACACCACCGTGCCGCTACAGGTCTCTGCTCATCAGCAAGGAAAGGTACTGCTTTGGGGAGAAAGTATATCATCTATCACTACTGCCACCGGGTGTGGGAGGGTGCGGGAAGTATTAGGAGAACTTAAGTGTGGGTGTGTGGGGAATTACTGCGAGTCGCCCTGGAGGGCAAGAAGGACCAGCGCACCACCCCTAGGTTAGTAAATCCTAGGCCCCATCCACTCCCTCTGCTAAAGCTCCACTCTAATACTCCTGCACTACAGTCGGGGATTCAGCTGGACTCAGATCTGCTGCGTTCCCACTACCTGGTGACAGTGTACATCTACTCTCATAAAGTAGGGATAATCCACCCTGCTACATATGTTTTGGTTTTGTTTTATGTGGACCCCAGGAAGAATAGCTGTATCCTAGGCGACAGCTAATGGTAGACAATAAACAGTCAACAATAAACTTTTTTGTTGGTGGTTGCGAGACAAAAGGAAGGAG